>NC_141027.1:57105000-57312500 GCF_052040795.2 Danio rerio
CACTGAACCACCGTGCTGCCTCGTGTGAAAAAAGTCTAGTTTAGAGGTGCCCAAACTCGATCCTTGAGGGCCGGTGTCGTGCATGGTTTAGCTCCAGCTGCCTTCAACACACCCGCCACTTCCTAGTATATCTTGAAACAGCTTGAATAGCTGATTCAGATGTGTTTAATTGGGGTTGGAACTAAAACATGCAGGACACAGGCCCTCCAGGACCGAGTTTGGGCACCCTTGGTCTAGTAGAGGGGTGTCCAAACTCGATCCTGGAGGGCCGGTGTCCTGCCGATTTTAGCTCCAACTAGCCTCAACACACCTGCATGGATGGTTCTACAAATCCTAGTAAGAGCTTGATTAGTTAGCCCAGGTGTGTCTGATTGGGGTTGGAACTAAACTTTGCTGGACACCAGCCCTTCAGGACCGAGTCTGGACATGCCTGGTTTAGTATTTAAATGAAGCAAATTGACTATGTGTTTAATAATTGAACATTGGCTAATTGTTGATGATGTAAACATAATTAGTGATTTTAAAAGAGCGTGGAAGTAGTCTACACACCAAGAAAGACTTTGAGTTGAAGCGTTTGTATCTGTTTCCTGACAAATAAAAAATAAAATGCCAAAGCAAGAATATTCGCACTTCCTGTGTTAGTAATCTATCAGATTAACTCGCCAAGAAACGCAACTTAGTAATGCAAGTGTGCGGCTAGGCCTGTCACAATATCTATTTTCTGTTGTATGATATATTGCACCAAAATATATTGCGATTAAATTATATTATTATCATTTTAAGACCATCTTATGCACTTATTATATAATGTCAGAATGACAATGTAATACCATCATAATGGAAGTGCACTCTTCCAAACTACATCATATTTTATTCTTTGGAATGTTTCATTTAGTTATAGTCATTTTAACATTTTAATAATGAGGCATTGGAATCAGAATTTGAAAATGAATATCTTAAATAAGTAATAATACATTTAAACAAAAAAGTGCAGGGTAAAAAGTAACGGAGGCTGTGATATCTGCTACCAGATCTATTTTCACTTGTCAGAAGCCTCCTTTCCTCTGCACACGACAAACGACAAGCGACAGACTGGAAGTCATTCATTTGAAATGAAGAGCAGCCCGGGAGCTGCGTGGAGTTACGATTATCTCCGTATGCGGAAAATTCAGATCCGTATTGAGCTGTGGATCTGTTGAAATATTCTGCGACTAGACCGTATGCGAACGGCCAACGATATGTGATGTATTCCAGTGATGTACAAGCAGGTCCGTGCATGCGAGATGAGAAATAAGAGTTTATTTGGTTAATTTTTGAATTATAAAAAGTCTTTATTAAAAAAAAAAACATATTTGTTCAAAAATGTAAGTAAGAAAGTTATAAAAATATATATATTTTAATGTTGTCTCCACATTTCCTCCAATATTTGTAGCGGTCTATGAGTTTCTAGTATTCATTCCTTCATTAAACCATGTAAACGCACAGAATAAAGGCTCTTGCTTTTGCACTCCTTTATTTCGGACACTGAGAATCAGTTTCTCTCCCATGGTGCACGACAACACTGTCGTTTTACAACAGTCGTGTAGAAATGTCTTGTGCAGTGGAAAGGCGGCTAGACACCCAGATGAAAATATACTATCGTAATTTAAAGGGTTGTAACAATATTAAAACAGAACCGAAATATCGCGATACACCAACCACGATACGTATCGCGAAACTCTCGTGGCATACCGCGGTACTCTTACGCCCCCTGCTGCCCATTGTTAGGATTGACTTCACTTGTCTCTAATTGAACCAATTTAAACACATCTTTATTTTAACACATTTGATTAAATTGTATTAGTAATGATGATGTTTTGTTCTAAATATCATATTCTAAAGTTAGTATTTTCCAATTATATGTCATGTCATGTGACTTGAGTGAGCGATCACTCGGTTACTACTGTATAAGCAGGATGGCTGCTTCACAGATAATGAAATTGCAGTTCCCTCAGGCACAGTTAAGTCGGCTGTATGGGAGCATTTTGGTTTTCCAGTTCAGTACAGGAATAGAAGTGTGTAGTTGAAAAAGTGCACGCCTATCTGTCGTAACTTTCACAAAACTTACTCATAAGAATTATTATGGTAATTTCACAATGTAAGGGTGTAACAAAAGACTGCAACAGAACTGCCAACTAAAGTGTACAAATGTATTTAATGTACAAAAGTGAAACCAAAATAATAGCCAAATATACAATAAAAAAAATGACATTAACCCTAGCCCCACAGCAAACAGAAACCGAAACGTGGCTCCAAAACCATGAACCGAACCGTGCCTTTGGTGTATCGTTACACCTCTAGTAATTTATAGTAAATACTTGAGTGTTTTTTTTAATCATACTGACACCTGCAATAAAGGAAAGAGATGTTGCTCAATCAGCTATAATGTTGCTAGAATTGGTTTTATGTATGCAATATATATATATATATATATATATATATTCATTTTCTTGTCGGCTTAGTCCCTTTATTAATCCGGGGTCGCCACAGCGGAATGAACCGCCAACTTATCCAGCAAGTTTTTACGCAGCGGATGCTCTTCCAGCCGCAACCCATCTCTGGGAAACATCCACACACACACTCATACACTACGGACAATTTAGCCTACCCAATTCACCTGTACCGCTTGTCATTGGACTGTGGGGGAAACCGGAGCACCCGGAGGAAACCCACGCGAAGGCAGGGAGAACATGCAAACTCCACACAGAAACGCCAACAGCCGAGATTCGAGCCAGCGACCCAGCGACCTTCTTGCTGTGAGGCGACAGCACTACCTACTGCGCCACTGCCTCACCTATATATATATATATGTGAAAATTATCTATATATTATTATTGAAGATTATTTATATATATCTAAAAATGATTGAGGTCATGTCCTTGTGTTGTGCGATAAGCCGATATATTGATTATTGTGACAGGACTAAGCGCGACACAAACTACATTGCTGAACTGTGCTCTACTACAGGCATATTATGTTCTGACCAGCATAACAATAGATGAACTGCCTCATGCTAAAGCCTTGCATTGCAGTAAATGTCAACACAGGCTCAAAATGCACCTGTCAGCATCTAGCATTACACATGTGTGTTTATATTATAGCATTGGCATGCTGTAGCGCAACTGTAGTTCACATTTGGAAAGGCTTTTTTTGTGCTGTGAGAAGGCTCTCCCTAAAACCCAGTGGTCTTCTTTAATTAAAATGAAGATAATGACGTGGACTTGAACTTAAGCCAAGCTTTTGGATGACTATCAGGCCTGTCTGAGCGCATGCATGTGCCGAGGTCAGCAGACACACTGGAGTGCTACTCAGCCTGGATCATATGTCTGAACGCTGAACTGCTATTGGCTAGTGGCTCCTATTTTAGCATGATGTCTGTCTGGCACGGGTCAGATGTTGCCAGATGCCGTGTTATTGTTCTGCATGCACTGCAGTATCCATGGGTGCCTATAATGGAAGTCCTGTGTCTAGGGAATTGAAATAGCCTATCAACCTCATTTTAAAATGTGGAAGTAAGCTTTTTTTTTTTTTTTTATGCGTGATTGATTTGCTAACAAAAGCAAAATGCAATACGTGGTAAAGGTTTATAAACCAGTATGTTTAAAATGACATGATAGTTAATGCCAGAGTAGAATGTTTACGTGATGTAATATGCTACAAATAATATGCTAGGGCTGCACAATATATCGTTTCAGCATCGATATCACAATGTTCGCATCTGCAATAGGATTTGCAATGTCAAGTTGGGTTTATAATAACCAGCCACCACAGATTTTTATTTGGATGCGTTTAGCAAATACTAATTATATTTAATTATTTAAACAATGAGGACTGTATGAAGAGTTTTGATGCAAAAACCTTGAATTGCCGTATGACATTTTCTTCTAAATTTTTTCCAACTGTGTGTAGGCTCATTTATTTTACTTTTATAGTTAAATAACTGAACATAAACATGCTAAAAATGTTTATTTTAGTTTTTTTTAAATAAACATTTAGAGGTTTTTGCACCTGAACTAGGGCTGTGCGATTTGAAGAAAATATCTAATTGAATTTTTTTTTGATGGATATTGTGATTTGATTTGCAATTTTGTAAGCCGTATATATATATATATATATATATATATATATATATATATATATATATATATATATATATATATATATATAGTCAAATTGAGTTTACACTGAGATTTTATTGATTTGGTTTTAAAAAAAACATGCACTTTTTAAACATGTTTTCAAAGGTCATGGATTCTCAGCTCTTTCAGTAGCCTGACGGGTCAATGTTGCCACAAAAAAACCCTCCAGCAAATCTCCTCTGGATGGACAAATTCATTTCATTCTTTTTACAGAGTATCTGCTTCAGTTTCTGCATTCCAAAACTCTTACCTCTGATTTAAAATAACTGGAAGCAATATTTCACAAAATTTGTACTTACAGCCTGCAATTGGCCATGCCGACTCAGGTTAAAACTAAAGTGAGTCAAATTTTGCTCAGACTTTCAGGACATTTTGAACAGTAATTTCAACTAATTTTAAATCATTATAGTAATTTACATGTAATATTGTCTATTTTAAAGTGTTTCTGAGAATTGGAGTCTACATATGAGGCTCTCTGGTTTGCATGACTATAATAAAGGAAAGTCAATCATTCACTTTATATAAGATTTAGCTTAATATTTATGTATTTATTTACAATTAAGACAGGCCAGTGGTAATTGCAATCATAGTCTCAGTTTTTAACCGTTTTCTCTTGATTTTTCATATTCTTTTGGCGGAATATTGCATGAAGAATCATTCTTGGAAAAATGTAGGAAATTATGTGAACATTAAGCATTTGGAAATTCATTGCATTACAGATAAAGTAATTGTTTTCAAGTTATTATAGAATTATTATCTATTCTTTTGGAAACTATAGTGGTTCATCTGTCATCTAAGGAGATTTTTTTATTTTATTTTAAACATTTATTTTAGTTTTAATGATTGTTTTATTGTACTTTACATTTATTAATTTAGTTTGTCTTAAGTTTTCTTGCTAAAGTAAACGAAAAATAAATGTAAAAAATTAGAAAATCTGTATTTTTTATAATAATTTTTTTTTATTGTCAATAACAAAACAAAAGTGAATTGCCTGATTGTGTATGCCAATGCAAAAGAACGTGACTACAGTTACTCCTTTTCCTCCAGGCCTAACCTAAATAGTGGATTACAAACACTGATGAATGTGGAAGTAATAGTGCAAGTCAACTTTCTTAATTAACTCATGATGTTCATTTCTTCCATGTGAGATGTCAGACCATGATTTATAGCTTTGTGATATGACTCATTCACTCCTTGGTTAAGATTTCCACAAATGATCATCGCAAAGTCAGTCCAGACCACCCTCTATGCTCCCGATTCATCTCTTTTTTTTATGTGCATCTGAAGTTTGCATCCTAGTTAAATGCCATCTTGAGTTGCCTTTCCTTTAGGGCTGCACAATATATCATTTCAGCATTAATCTCGCAATGTGCACATTTGCAATTTGCACATTGCAAGATGAGCAATGTTAAGTCTAAATTATTGTTGACTAGGAGCTACAGAATTGTATTTAATCGTATTTATAAAGCATTTACATGATTTATGAAAAAAAAAACTTATTTTTTTTCTTGTTTCTAGTCAAAATATCTAAATTTCAAAACGTAAACTTTTTTTTTTACTTATCCCAAAATCAAACAATTTACGTGAGAAACTGTTAATTTTGTTGTAATTCTTCTAAAGCTGAAATAAAACAATATATTTACTTGATCTAATAATTTTAGGTACTTTGTCTAGAAACAAGACAAAGCAAAGAAAGAACATTTTTTGCATTGTGAATATTACATGTTAATACCCCAGAAAACGATCAGAAAGTGCTATTCAAACTATCTTGTAAAACTGTATTCATATCGCAATATTTATCGCAGAAAAAAACCCCACAAAGGCAATATCAGTTTTTTCCAATATTGTCCAGCCCTATTTTCTATTGTCTCAATTACTGACCTGTCTAAAAGCACTTTATTTTCTGTGTACTTAGACTCATTTCTGATCAAGAGCCTGATTGAAAGCAATAACAAATTACCCTTCATCTCTTTGATGAGTAGATGAATCAAAGTTTCAGCATTTTTATTCTGTTTGTAAAATCCTGGTACAATGCTTCTGGACACTGTTAACATAGGGCTTTCTTTTGCCACAGTGCAGTTTTAGCTGGCATCTGTGGATGTAACTACGTATTGTGGTACTTGACAAAGGTATGCCAAAGTAGTCCTGAGCCCATGTGGTAATATTGTTTAAAAATGAAAGATTTTTTTTGACCGATGTAGCAATTTGATTTATGATTTCAAAATTTCTTAAGTCAGTCTTCAGCTCAGTATTCTCTATAATCTGTAGCACACACTTTAAATGAAAGAAATAAAACATACTTTATATATAAATATGTATTTATTAACTGCCTATATAAACATTTATTTACATAACAGCAAATTTCAACATTACATCACTTACTGTGAATTTGTTGTGATAATCAATCATAGTTTTAATGATAATGAAAAATTTAAATTTGCAAAAAATTACCATGGTAATAAGGTAAACATTGCGATTAACTGTTATGTAAATTGCACTTCATTTAAGCTGCACATGAGAAAGTCAGGTAATGGTGTCGACAGCACTATTCCTTAGTATCACAATATCAGTTAACAATGGACAATGGATGAAGATGAAACAGTATAGTCACAAATTTATGTTTAAAAAAAATCACCCTTTGGAAACACTTTTCTTATGTTGGAACTTTCATTACCTCCAAATCTGGTAACAACAGTCTGACAGCTCCGACTTGAACCTAATGTTTTCTTTTCCTAATAAAGTCATTTTAAACAATGTTGATAGCATTGTGTCTAAATGTTGACACAATCTGAAGGACACGCTGTTTCTCTACCGTTTTTTTGGCTTGCATACTTGCATGTTTCCTGTGAGTCCCTTCAGGCAGATGGAAGCTTTGCGGGGTCAGCCAGTCTGATTTGTTGAAGTGTTTGTGTGTCATTTGCTTCCATTTCTAGCATAAATATTCCAGCGTTGGCTTCTTGACAGTGATGAAATCACTTCAAATGTGTTTCACTTTGGCTTCAATTACCCTACACAATGCTAGTGCAGTGACAGAATCAACCTGCTTATTATATAACTCATGGAAATTCCCTGTCTTTTGTGCCTGAGGATATTCCTTGTGGAAAGCAGTTTTTCTTCGGTTTTAAATGTTGAAGTGGATGAGAGAAGAGTAGCGTCAGGTATATCCAGATGCTTTTCATAGTGGTTTGTAACAGTCAGACAACGTCCAAGGCCTGTGACGAATTTGCCTTGTAAATCCCGAGACTCTGGGATGCTGGGACAGGGAGTGGAGTGATGTCATTCCTCCTGTCTATGCAATGGGAAACTGTGACTCCCCGACAGGCTGCTAAAGAGACTGATAGACTTTGGAGTTTTCCCAACCCTCTTCACCATCTCCTTGTCCTCCTTTCTCTCTCTCTCAGTCCTGGAAAGTGTCCAGACTCGCAATCTACTCAACCTAAATAGCATAGAAGATTAGAGTTAGTTTATCTCGGTACAGTAGTAGGTATAAATTCTTGTGAGTTACACTGTAAGAAATATCAGTCAATTAGCAGCTTTCCATATTCTAAGATTCAAGTTTCGCTCTACAACTTTTAACCAGGAAAAGTGACTTTCATGAACATTTTAATAGTTTAAAGGGATATATTATCTGGGTTGGTGTTCCATGTTAAGCTACAAAAATCTTGTATTAAAATGCCAGTAGGTTTTCTGTTATTTTACAGACTTATTGTTGCATCAGCTGTGTAAAACGTATGCTGTATAAGTCAGTGGTTCATTCCGCTGTGGCAATCCTTGCTTAATAAAGGAACTAAGCCAAGGGAAAATTAATGAGTTCTCAACATCAAAAGTTGATAGAGCAGAGGTCAAAAAATACGGAAACGGTTACAGGAAACTGTTTCACAGTATATGCACACAATCTTTTTTGTTTAGTGTAAATGTTGACAAAAATATGATTTATCACAATTTTCTTTCCTGGAAAATCCCGCTTGACAATTTGATTTAATTCTTTGTGATATTGATTTTGCTGTTCTGTAAATAATCAGGGAGTCAAACCTGCAACCTTCTTGCTGTTAGGCAACCATGCTAACCATCTAGCCATTGTGCTATGGGAAAAGTTATATGATTGTAATTATTATAAGATTTCATAATGACAAAGATAAACTAAAATAACACAGATTCACATTATGAAATACAGATAATAGAACAAACATTGGTTTATTTTTCAGCTACGGTTGGTGGATTTAGCATTTAAGAAAGTAAATGAACAAGTCTAAAAAACTTTTAGTTATATTAAAGGCATAGTTGACCCCGAAATGAAAATTGTCATCATTTACTCACCAACAAGAAGAAGGTTTGCGTATTGTTTTAATTCAAGTTATTCTGATTCAGATTTCACTTATCAAATTTGGTTCTTATTGATTCTCGGTTCCAATTCCAATGTTTTTTATTTATTTTTTTGTTTTTTGTTTTTTTTGTAGAGAGACCAAAAAGTGAAAAAGAAGAAACACTTTTAATTATTAGTAATTTTTTTAAACCTTTTATTCTTGCCTCATTTTAGTCTATAACCAGTGAGTAGATGTTAACTGTGACCATTTGTCAAATGATAAAATAACACTTTTGTTAAAAAAACGCAAGAAGGTAAATAGCACAAACCAAAACTATTTAGGTAGGGCACAACAAAATCCATTATAAACTATAGAACTGAGAGAATTACGTGTCTCGAATTCAATAGTGACAGTCTTTTTGTCTGTGGTTTAGGTGAGTGAAACACTGCTGTTGCTAATATAGTTCTATCCGGTATAGTCGCAGGAGAGTTAAATCTGCTGGATGCTAATGTTGTACTTAAGCAAATGTTTAATCTTACTAGATATACTTTAGTACTTTTAGATACTTTTTGGATGGTTTAACTAAACTTTGTAGCATTCTATTGTAATGAACTATTCATGTGCGTAATGAGATAAGGTTCTTGTTGCAGGTCCTGGCAGATAGATACAACTTTAAAATGCTTTCTTCTGTTGGCCGTGTGAGTGACTGAAAAATCAGGAATTGCTAAATGAAATCAAATAATTTTATTTCATAGTTTACACCAAACTTTCCTCCCAAATTGTCAGTTTTCTTCACCGTCTTCCATGCTATTTTTTCCCACAACAGCCAGCAACTATTTGTTCACCCATATTCTTCAATATATATATACATTTTGGGTCAAATTATCCCCTAATGACAAGCTTATGGAGACATTTCAATCATTCACAATCAAAAATCGTCACACCCCTAGTTTGATCAAAAAAAAAAGTTTTGCACAAGCTAGTTTGGTAGCTCAGTGTGCTCTGTGAAGAGTGTCAAAGGTTTCTGTTTCGAGCATGTTTTTGAAGCATTGAGCTCTGTTGTTTGTCACAGGCTTGAATGCCATGGTCTATCAGAGGTGCTTAAGTTAGCCAGTGGTGCATTCAGTCAACTCCGCTTGTTCATTGTGAGCTCAATGACGGACTTCTGCATGCTCACAGATCCTTTTATTATAACTAACAAAGTGTTAACACAATGGGAAGAAGAGATTCATTGTGCAGTGTCAATTGTTTCATGGATTTTAACAAGTTTTCGCTAGAGTGCAGAACTCAGTCAGTGATCAACTGAGATGATTGAGTGCATGGTTATATAACAAGCATATTTATTCAACTTTAATTGAATTAAAATTTAAATAACATGTATTATTTTTGAATTTAAAAAATGATTAAAAGGAATGCAAATGCTGAGAACTACACACTCACTGTTAAGTAAAATGCTGGGTCCAACACAATATCCTAGAGCTGTCACGATGCCAGAAGTGGGTACCAATCGGTACAGAAATATTAAAACGTCCATTTCCCGCTAACATTTGTGTGCTGATGAGCATGTGCTCAACAGAAATGACTGTGATTAGTTGTGAAGGTTATCATTTCACTGAATAAACTACTGTTTACAGCTGGTTTGTCCATAAGCTGACATATGAGCGATCCACTGATGAATCGTGCCTTTAAATCGTTTCAGTGTCCCTGTATCTGTGTTTACACTCAGTAAACAGCTGTGAGTTCGGTGAACTGATGACTTCCACAGCCAATCGCTGTTATTTCTGTTGAGCATGTGAACACAATGTCAAATCAGTGCTGTTTAAAAACCTGCTCAACAGCTCCCAAATGTTAGTGGGAAATGGTCGTTAAAACTTAAATAAAGATTGGTACTTAATTCCAGTTAGCGTGACAACCCTACAATACACTCAAAAATTATTTTTGTTGCTTGTTTAAACTATTTATGTAAAATGAGACACAATTATTGAGTTTTTTCTTAAAGGCAACTTAATTGTTTCATGTTCAATCCACTTAAATGTGTGCAAATAATAAGTTAACTTAATCGATTATTGTTGGGACAACATGAAGGAATTGTGTGGAACCCAGCATTTTTTACAGCGTACCTTCATATTATCTCAACACAAATCGATTATGTTAACTTGATTGTTTTTACAAATTTAAGTGGATTAAATATATAAAACAATCAAGTTGTCCCTTTAAAAACAAAATAATTGTTTTGTTTCAGCTCATTTAAAAAAAAAGCGGTTTAAACAAGCAGCAAACATTTTTTCGAGTGTTGCAATGTTTCTGGATCAACAATTATATTTTATTATGGTATTAAATATAAATGTTTTTTTTTTTAATTTAATTTTTTTTTAGGTGTGGGCTTTGGTTAGGTCATTCAAAAGTGATTTTTTTTGTCATGTTCTTCATTTCTTTGTTGACTTAGATTTGTGTTTGAGATTATTATCATACTGAAAGATGACATTCCTTTTCATCTTCAGAATTTTGATAGAGGCCTGCAGGTTTTGAGCCTGGTGTTTAGTAGCACCATGCAGGAATCCCTCTATCTTACTACCCCAGTACAAGCTGAAGATAAGCAGCTAAACTATGCTTGCGCCATAATGCTTCATCGTGGTTGGTTGTTATTGAGTGAGTAATGAGCAGTGTTGTTTATGTGGCTAATTATGACCCTATTTGAAATCATCAGAAAATAAATAATTTTTTCCACATTTAACAATTTAAGAGGAACTTGTTTGTTAGATCCTAAGAATTAGGGCTGCATCGTTTGTGACATAAATCGCTATGATTTTTAGACATGGCTGCCAACTCAGGCGTTCAGCATTAGATTCATTGATAGATGGCTTTGCCAATGAATAGATAGACTGCTGTAATCAAAAACTCACAGATGAAAAACACTCCCTATTTTTCCATTTTCTATATTCTACATTCTAGAAGGCATAAAATGATGACTTCTAGCAAAACTTCTGACATTATTTGCTTCAATTATCTGTTTTGCTGTAAAACTAAATACAAATCTTGGAAAATGTTTCTTCTTTAGATCTTAAAGGAATAGGAATTTCCCCAAAAATAAAAATTACGCCATAATTTACTCACCCTCAAGCAATCCTCTCAGTATGATTTTTGTCAGACAAAAACAGTCAGATTAATTAAAAATTTTCTATCTGTTTAAAAGGTACTTCCATGCTATATAATGACTTTGGATAATGGTTTTTATTTTGAATCTTCCAAAAGAATATACATCCATTGTTAAACTACCCAATAGCCAGGGTGTTTTGTATTCTGCAGCAGATTGATGTTATTTTGTAACAAAAATATTTCAAATTTGCAAATGAATTTGACTGACTTCAGACGGCAGCCGAATGCATATCATTTTCAACTGATGTATACAACATATTACCACAGTTTGTTTACCACAGACAATGACATCGAACAAATAAACTAGTTGGCTTATGTTTTACAGTAAATTACTCTTAGAATGCAGCATACATGTGTCTACTCATCTTACGTCATCATGGTATTCATAGGTTGTATATGTCAGTTGTGCATAACGTGGCTGCCACAGGAAGTCAGTGATTGGAGTTTGTAATTTAAAAAATGTGAATTTTTTTTTTTTTACAAAACCAACAACATTCTGCTTTAAAAGACATGTGTTAACCCCTTGGCGTCATATGGGTTAGTTTTTCAACAGATTTCTGTACTTTTGGAAGTTTCACAATAGTGCTGTCAAAAGTATCAAATTTGGTAGCAATTGGTACTTAGATGTAAAAAAAAACTTCCATTTCCTGCTAATATTTGAACACAATGGCTAATCAGCTGTGTTTAAGTTTGCACTCAAATGTATGCGGGAAATGGAATTTTTTTTTACATTTCAGTACCAATTGGTAACTTATTCGACACTTTTGACAACACTACGTCACAACTAAAAAAACAATATTAAACAACATTGTAGAGGATGAAAGAACCAGGATAAAATCAGACTGAAGAAAGTCAAATACACAGAGAATGACTTGAAGGTGAGAAAATTATGGACTATTTCATTTTTATTTTTGGGCAAACTATTCCTTTTAAGAAGCATTAAGGCCTGTGAACACCAAGACATTTTTTTTGCTCGCGTTTTCTGTTGATGTTTAACGCCTCGTGACTAAATAAAGGGTGTCAATGTGATCATACACACCAACCCGCAAAACGCCAGGCGCAAAAGCGTCATTTAAAAAAAAAAAAACACCTCGTGTTTTTTGTTTGACGCTCCATGTAAAAACCTTCTCCACCAATCAGATTGGCACTTTTGTTCACGTGCACAGAGCTGCTGAAGTTACAGTAAACAGAACTTGGAGGCGCTGAATCGCAAAACTGTCAATGCGAGCAGACATTGAAGAAGATTCCAAGAGGCGATATGAGCGTGGAGCTGCTTATTGCTCTGGTGAACAATAATCCTTTCTTCATCGCTAGAGCTGGAGCTGCTGCTTGAACCATCCATAACAACAAGCGTGTCAACTTTGTGTTCTTCTTCTGTGTTACAAGCGGGTGTCAAAAGCTTAAAGTTGAAGCTAAGTAAAGCTACCCAATTAAGTCGACACTCAATCACCAATAATTCATCTCAAAACCTTTTTTTTTTTTGTATCCAAGTATTTTATTGCAAAGAGATACAATTCACAACAGCAGTTAGACATTTCTACAACAAGTTTTTTCCAAATCAAATTCCCTAATCAGGGAAAGAAAACGACTAAAGCAACACATCCCTTTAAATGATCTTCCATTTATACAAAAGTTATTTACAGAAGTAACCGGGCCATAATAAAAAATCCTAGTGCTTAGCCCTTTATAAGTCTAAAATTTCATTCATAATGGTGGAAAAGTCTTACATTTGACTTGAAGAAACTTGCTCAAACCCCTGTTTGCTAACACAGCAAATTGCAGTTCATTTGAAAGTAAAATGTTTGTAGAAATCTTTGTTTTGGGGATTAGTGTGAGGGTTGTGAAGGGTGCTATCTAAAATCACGCCTAGGGCACCAAGAAAGTCTGGGCCAGCCTTACTTAGAATACAGGATATTGTTGTCACATGCAGCCAGTAACCAGTTTTTGCAAGACAGGCATGCAGCTCCATGAATGTTCTTTGTAATTCTCTCGACAGCCTCTTGATAAGGATATTAAATTGTCCTGCTTTTATTTTTGTACGTCACATTTTGGCAGATTTCCTGTTCTTCGAAGTGCTATTGTGGTGCCTCATTGTCTGTGTTTGTTGTTGATGTTCTTCATGGTCTACATGGCACCTGCAATGATTTCTGAAGGTCAACAGGACACTGAAGATGAAGGAATGGCTTCGGAAAAAAACTTATTTGAACATTACGTGCATAAATACGATTTTATTTAAAATAGGTTGTTCGAAATGACAAAAAAAAAAAAAAAAAAAAAACATATCATATCACTATTATCAAAATCAAAATCTCGGATCAGTTGAACATTTTAGCTCAATTACGATTAATAAAAGATTATTTTATTTTGAATTAATTTTTTTTTGCCCTCATAGTTCACTGACAGGTTTTGTGCAGTAAATATGCTCACATATTTCAAGTGAGAGATTCTTGAATGAAGGGGGCATTACTTGATTTTATTATAATTGAAGGATAGAGCTGGGTCGACAGATGATATTATATCAAATTGCAATAAAATTTATGTCAATAACAATGATAAGCTCTGGACTTTTTTTTACTCTATATTGATCTATGAGCAAATCAGAAATGTGCAACAATGGGAATCTAAAAGTGTGTTGTTATTGGAGATGTACTGAAATTTAGGCCACCGAAAATTTATTGCCGGAAAATGTTATGGCATTTAATGGACCCTCTAATTTTTGTGGCTTCAGTCATTGTTGGGGGCCCTTTTTTAAATCTGGAAGCATTAACAACTTATATCGAAATATAATCATTGTTCAATACAATACTTATCAAGATTGCAGTTTTGCCATATCGCCTAGTCCTATTGAAGGATACGTATTTATTAAATAACAAAATTGAACAACTGAAATTAAAACAAACATTGCCTAAAATGAACAGTCAGAATGGAACAGAAATGCTCTTTTAGAAATAAATGAACTTATTTTCAGTGTTTTTTATATTAAAAGTAAAGAATAAGCAGCATCTTTTTATTTTTTTAATTACTTTATTTTAAGCATTTTTAATATATATATATATGTGTGTGTGTGTGTGTGTGTGTGTGTGTGTGTGTGTGTGTGTGTGTGTGTGTGTGTGTGTGTGTGTGTGTGTGTGTGTGTGTGTGTATATATATATATATACACACACACACACACACACACACACACACATACACACACACACACACACACACACACACACATATATATATATATATATATATATATATATATATATATATATATATATATATATATATTTATTTATTTATTTATTTATTTATTTATTTATATACACATACACAGAACAAGAACAAACATTGGCTCGTACTTTACACAAACAAAAGACAATATAAAAGAAAACAATAAAGAAAAGAGACAAAATAAACACAAAGAAAAAAAAAACACACATCATAGTCATAAAACATACTGTACAATCAAAACTAGTGAGGGTGTAAAGCTTAAACCTCAAAGGGGTCACTGGATTGCTCTTGAGATGTAGATTTGTCAAATAAATCAAGAAATTGACCCTAAATTGCCAAAAAATTTCTCGTGGAGCTAGTCCGTAAAAATCTGAGTCTCTCCATCTGAATAACAGACATCATATCAGAAATCCAGTTCTGGAATGAGGGGAGTAATGGTGATTTCCAGCAGTATCCTTTCTAAATAAAATGACTCTTGTATAACATGTAAATAATATTTGTTGCATATTCTGTAAACAAGTGTAAATAATAATTTTAATGTAATGGAAAATATGCCATCTCAATGCATCTCTGGCGTAGCTTTTTATCATCGTCAATGTAGTGCAAAGTACGGCTCAAGAATGGGTCCTTCATCCTACTTGACCAGAGATCAGATGTGGCTGCAAAGTGGCTGCAGAAGTATAAACCAGCAATAACAGAGTGGGGTCACGTAACTCCACACAGGGCAGGGAATAGAACTGCACAATATCGCAATGTGTGGATCTGCAATGTTGAGTCTGAATTATAGTTGACCAGGAGCTACAGAATTGTATTTATACAGAATTTACAGGTTTATGCATTTTTTTTTAAACTTACTAGAGTTTTTGCCTTGTTTCTAGTCCAAATATCTGCATTTCAATGCGGAAACAAAATTATTTTACTGACAGATAACAGATGTTTTCTTAAATTGCAGCACATCAGGCTCTCTCGGTCACTGTAGAAGCACATACTTGCAGTAGAAGTTTGTGAATGGTGAATTAGTGTCATTATCTCTTTGAAGAGATTTCAGGAAATGACTGTGCTCCATCCAGTGGCCTCATCCTCCTCATGTGTCCAGTAGGAGAGGGAAAGTAAAGGACAGGGAGGGACCATTAGACAGGAAACGGAAGAATGTGGCATGCAGACGTACTGCTGTGATGCAGCCCGTGAGGGGAAACGGGAGGGAATCTTTCTTGTTAAACAGGCCTGTATTTGCTGGCTCACTCTGAAGAGTGGCTCTTGTAGATAATGTCTCTAGAGTGAAATGTCACAAGCCAACAGACGGAAATTGTGTCAGAGCGGGAGAGGGAGTGAGAGGAGGGATTGTTTGTCTGTGCTTTGAACACTCGGTTTAGTGTTACCTTCTTCAGCAGCTCTGAAACCTGTCCACCTACTGTAGCTTTATGTTGGCAGCCACAACAATATGATGGCAGTTAGGTAGAGATCCAAACAACCCAAATATGGACTTTGTCATTATTTATTCACTCTCATTCACTTCGCTGTAAAAAAATGCTGGGTTCCACACAAATTCCTTGATGTTGTCCTAACACAAACTGATTAAGTACATTTTGTACATTTAGGACACACTTTTGTATCTTTAAGGTACTCTGAGGTACACATTTGTACTTTTTAGGTATTCATATGTACCTTTAAAGTACATAAGTGACCCTTTAATGTATAAAAGTGTGTGACATGATGTTTAGAGCACCTGAATTAAGGCATTAGTTTGTCAAAAAAAAAAAAAAGCTAATTCTGTTATTATTTGTTCATTCTTATGTCATTCCAATCCCTTGAGACCTTTGTTCATCTTACACAACTTATTTTTATTATTATTATTATATATATATTATCATGTATATTTTAAGATATTTTCGCTGAAATCCTAGTGCTTTATAATACATACATGGCAATGGTCTTAAAATATTAAGAGCCCAGAAAAGGAACCAAAAACATTCTACATGACTTCAGTGGTTCAGTGGAACCACTCAATTGTTGCACATGCAAACTCTGGAAAATTGAAACTTGCGGCCCCCCCAAAATCACTGTAGCAGATTCCGGTTGAATCAATTCATGAAGATGCTGTGCTCAGCTGGATATTACTGGAAGTGTGAGGGGAAGTTAGTGTTATTTTCTCTACCTAAAGATGAGGCTGTGGAGAGTCAGTGGTTGAGGTTTATTTTTGCAAAAATACCTCAGCATTATAACCGTAATTTTTCTGATGAATACTTCAGTAATCTACACGCTTACAACAGGGGATACGTCGGCCGTTTGTTAAAGAAAGGATCAGAAAAGACTATTCATGTGTGGGACTTTGTCAGAGCTCGACAGGAACTTTACAGTAACTTACACAGTTCATGGATCAGTTTCTTCCTCCATTTCACAAGTGTAACTAAGGGCAATTAAGATGATTTTTTTAAATAAATGTTTTCTCTAGCTTGCAAATTATGCATTTAATTGTGTTTTGTTACATGTACCGCTTGTACTGTATCTGGTAAACTCTTTATATTCTCATATCGTTTCTAAAGCTACATTGAAAATGCATCGCGTGCCACTCTGTTTATGGATTTAAATGTGTTTGTGAGCTCGCGTTCCACTGCTGTTTATCTTGCTATGGCCACCGTTCAATTCAATTTAATTTACCTTTATTACAATGTGTACACTTTTACAATGTACATTGTGTCAAAGCAGCTTCACATAAAAGATCATAGTAAATTGAAATAGTGTAGTTCAGTTTTAAAGTTTAAGTTCAGTTCAGTTTAGCTCAGTTCAGTGAGGTTTAATAATCACTACTGGGAGTCCAAACACTGAAGAGCAAATCCAACGATGCGCAGCACTACAGATCCCATCCCATGCAATCTAGTGGACATCATGGGCAGAGCTGGAGTCTAAATGCTGATTTATACTTCTGCGTAGCAGAAGCCCTACGCCGTGGCCGTCGGCGTTGCTGACGTGCACCTCTCAAAAAAATTTAACTACACATCGCATCGACGCATATCGCAAGCTCTGTGATTGGTCGGTTTGGTAGCACTGACGAGTCAGGGCGGGACCGAGAGGCGCTCAAGCGGCGCAAGCCCAATGGAGTTATTGTTTACAACTGTGGAGTCCCGTGAAGGAGCTCCGGATGGAAAATTTTGTTTTGTGTTTACCCCAAAGTTAAAGTTGTTGCTTGTCGGTTCCTGCCTCAAAATGAGCGAGTTTGAGCCACTTGTACAGCAAAGAAACTCGACACAGAGGAACATTAACGCCTAACTGCCCACTAGCGTTTCGGAAGTGTTAATGCATGTGTTTTGGGCTGCTGCTGTGATCGTATCCTACAACGATATTGCTGACCCTGGGGTTTTACAGGCCGTACCAAAATGCTGAGGACCGGGGGTGATTGAAATTATGGGAGTTTTCCGGGATAATTAACAAATCAAAATGGTGGTGGGAGATGGGTCTGAAATACAGGAGACTTCCAGGAAAAAACAGGAGTGTTGGCAGGTATGCTCACACATACTCTATGCACTCTGACTACTTGAATATTGTTAATAAGCCATGGTGGGCGTTTCACTCACGCTGAACGCTTTCGACCAAGCGCAACAGACTGTCATTAGTCCAATCAGCGCAGATTACCTTCATGCTAAGAAGGGGATTTGGGAACAAAAGAATCGCTGATTGAATCATATGGGAGTCGCTGTGATAATTAGGTAAAGATAAATGCATATTGTATTACCATGAAATTGTTTTTTGACCTTACATGCATGTCAGCCTGTTGTTGGAGACCCTTAAAACCAAAGTATGACCCTTTTTAATGTATAATAGAGGCTCTTTAATGACAACCGCAATAAATGGCAAAATCACCATGTACACCATGTATTAAATATAAAATGTCTACCAAAACATAAATTATTTTTATGCACTATCCAATATTTCTCTCACTAACTCCTTTTTTGTTGTATAGACAACTATGAATGTTTTCTGAACATTCATGGTCAAACCTTTGAAGACCTCAAACCCTGAAAGAAAACCTCTTTTCTAAGCCATTTTCATTTTTTTAATGAGATGGCTGGATCATTATGCATTGCTCAGTTTGTTGAAACTAAAAGTCTTATCTGCTGGACAATTTTGAGAACATAAGCAGCTCTGGGCAAGATCATGCTTTCTGCTTTACTGCTTTTCATGTGGAGAGCTCTAGGAATTCACAACAAGCTGCCCCAAAATCTATACTGTAATAAACAAACGTCATATATATCACCTAAACCATCTAAAACAGGCTTTTTTAAGATAAACATCTAAAAACACCCATATTGAGATCCCTCTTCTGATAGAACCCCTTTGTGATCCAAAAATAAAGCGTGTTATGCGTACTATGTTAAAGTAGAACTTGTTTTTCATTTTCAGCTCAGGAAATCTCTAGTTCCACTTAATTAACGATCATTTGCCCAGAGGCCGGCGGAAATATTGTACTATCTGTAGCTTATGAACACTGTAACCTGCCTACAGGGGCGTACTTGTGTTACACACGCAGCACTGTTCTTTGTTTCACTTGGATGCTTATAAGTACAGCTGCCCTGGTCTCTTTAATGCCAATGCTCTCATCCGGGTTAATTGAGCTTGATATTTTTTGTACTCTGTCACATGCACTTTATTTTAGCTGCATATGTGTATGCATGTCAATATCTTGAAAGTCAAATATGAGACACAAAATATCAGATAATTTAGTAGTTATTGTTATTGTAGGAAAATTATATCAGTGTTTTTTGTATAATAACTGTGTACTAACTAATAATTTTTTGCTAATGGTGTAGACCAGAGATGCACAAACTAGGGCACGCGTGCCAAAGTAGCCCCATGCTAATGTTTGATTTGGTCCCATTTGATAACAGAGGGAGAATGGGCAGTTATCTTTGACAGAGATCGTCATTTCAGAATTTTAAATATTATGTTGTTTGTTTTGTAATTTGTTTTGTTTAAAATGTAAATCCTGTCATTCGACTGACAAAAGGCAATGCACAAGACATCAGCGAGTAAATCAAGGCAAAGGCAGGTGCAGCTTAGTGGATTCAGCATTGAACTCCATTGTGTTATGAAGATTGCTTCTCTTTTTACTGTAATAAGTTCCTTATATATACTGCATTAGATAATATAATTTAAAGCAATCTTTTGTAGTTATTTTTAAATATTAGGACATAAATTAGGAAATTACTCATGGAAGCTTTAATATAGTTTAGTATTTTTACTTTCAGTTCACAGCCCTCAATAAAGTTTGTTTTTTGGGCCGCCATAAGAAAAAGTTTGGGCACCCCTGGTGTGGACTTTTCTAGATTTCCAGTAATGAAATGATCTATCTTTTCAATATCCTTTCAATTTCCCTCTTCTCTCCCCACCTCACCTCATTACAACCCCAAAACTATATAAACTGTGTGAGTGGGCAAGACAAACCACCTGTAGAAAACACACTCTTTCATCTCTTGAAATGACACGTAAAGCGACATTTGCACCCATTTTTGCACATTTGCACCATACACATTCACAATCACTCCATATCTTAAAAAGACAAAACAAAAAACAATGCATTTATGAAGTGAGCTTCACACACGTGAGGGGGCTTGACAAACCACCTGTAGAAACCATCTTCTCTCTTTATAAATAAAAAAACCCTACTTTTTACTCTAGCTCTCTTAATTTTCAGAGCACCGACAGTTCCTTTGCGTAATCACCACTTCTTGTGTATATTGCCTATTCTTGTTGAATAGCTAAATGCCTCCACACAAAATTGAAAATTGTGTCATTATTTACTTATCTTGCACTTGTCACAAACCTCTTTGTGTTTTATTTTTTTCTCGTGAACATTTTATTTTCATTAGTATTAGTTTTCCTTACATTACTATAGAATTTAAATATTTAACAGTTTCAAACATTCTTCAAAATATCTTCTTTTGTGTTAAGATTATGAACCACTTGAGGAGTTGATTTTCATTTTTGAGTGTCCTACTATCCTATCAGCTTTGTTAGCTAAATTTCCAAATAAACCAACATTCCATCAATACACCCCAAAGTTCTGTCATCATTTATTTTCCCTCATGTCATTCCACACTTTGATAATCAGTACACAGATGAACGTTACAATGCTCAGAATGCACCTCTCACCAGTCTCTCTTTTAAATGTTTTTTTTATATTTTTTTTATGTAGGATGCTTTATTAATATTATATTTGTACAAATATGGGCGAGGCAGTGGCGCAGTAGGTAGTGTTGTCGTCTCACAGCAAGAAGGTCACTGGGTCGCTGGTTCGAACCTCGGCTCGGTTGGCGTTTCTGTGTTGAGTTTGCATGTTCTCCCTGCATTCGCGTGGGTTTCCTCCGGGTGCTTCGGTTTCCCCCACAGTCCAAAGACATGCGGTACAGGTGAATTGGGAAGGCTAAATTGTCCGTAGTGTATGAGTGTGTGTGTGTGTGTGTGTGTGTGTGTGTGTGTGTCTGTGTGTGTGTGTGTGTGTGTGTGTGTGTGTGTGTGTGTGTGTGTGTGTGTGTGGATGTTTCCCGGAGATGGGTTGCGGCTGGAAGGGCATCCGCTGTGTAAAAACTTGCTGGATAAGGTAGCGGTTCGTTCCGCTGTGGCGACCCTGGATTAATAAAGGGACTAAGCCGACAAGAAAATGAATGAATGTACAAATACATTAGATTAGTCAGTGCTGAAGCCAAATCTGACAAAATAACTTACGATAACAGTCCAAATATTAGCAACCCAAATTTGTATGTTAGAGAAAAATTGGACAAGAAAGGAAGAGAATTGGAAGAGAAATTAAAAAGATCTAATATTTTCTTGAATTTTTGTAGTTCATATTTTTATTTAATATTTTGCATGAATTTAATTGTATTGTCTTTCAAGATGTTCTGTGACTAGAATATTATTTTAATAAATGTATCGGTTTAATAAATCAGTTTGGTTCAAATGCACCAAAATACATCATCTTTATTGACTGAGAAATGGAGAAAAATACTTGTTTTCAAAATAGGTTATGCTCATTTACGCTGAGCACTGTATTTTGATCAAATCTTTCTTTCCAGAAATCTTTCTTTCCATTGAAAGATGTTTCCCCTTAAATCTCTGAAACAATCTGCAGTCATTTGCCTGCTACTGTGCTTTATTCTGAAAAAGGATAGAAACCGTCCCGACAAGGTCATTGCTGCCTCTTCAGTGTGGCTAGCTGTAGGCGAGGGCTGGAGTAGCCAGAACGTGTGGCTGTTCGACTGCAGGCCTGTCCTGTAATTACGCAGACATTTGTGAGGGGAGATTGTCCATGGGGCGAGTTGGTGCCTGAACCGGTATGCCCTCCCAGGCCTCTTTTACCCCTCTACCCCTGTCATAAATCAAAGGGCCAGCTGCCAGCGGCTCATTATCTGTGTAATTATCTCATCCTGCAGTCCTGCTTTATCTCAAAGACAGCATGGGCCTCACTACCCTCACCGGGTCCTTTCCCAGACAGACCCCTGCTTGAGCTGGCCCTGTCGCGAAGCCTCTGATCCTGCACCTCTGCGTGGCCCTGCCTTCATTACTGATATGTGCAATCATGTTTTTTAATTGGAATTTTAACGACTTCCTTGTTTGATCACTCTTAGTAAAAGGATAAATCCCACCAGCAAGAAAATCTTCTGAAAGTCTTATATTCTTCCTTGTGTTTCTGTACAAAATGCTTGTTATATGGGTCAAAGACAAGACATTGCTTTTGTATTGTCCATATCAAATGAGTCAGCATTTGCAAAGATAATTTTATATGCGCTGAAAGAACACTAAATGCAAGTAAACGTCTACTTTAATGGTCCAAATTTTGACTCCTATGCATATTTAAAGTACATTATTGTGATCTTAATGTTTTTGCGTGAGCTAAAGCAAATTTACTTTTTAGGAATTAGAACTGAGACATTTAATCAAATTAAAATTGCAAACCTTATTGAGCAAAGCTAATAAGTGGTAGATCACTGATGAGCTACATAAAAATCAACGAACATTAAGGTAATCATTCTGCTATACTGACATCTGTTTGCATAGGTTGTCAATTAACTATGGCTTTGTGTAGTAAATGCTGCATGTGATTATGAAAATTCCATATATAATAACATGGATTTACACTAAACTCATTTCAAACATCTCATTGCATATGCTGGAGATTTACTAAAGGGATTTTTCTGACAAGATTTGTGTAAAAAATACCTGATGAATTGCCTAACCTTACGCATATTTTGCCAGTGAGTAAACTAGAGCCAGTAACATACTGGAGTGCATTTGGTGTGAACTCAGCACAGGACCTAAATAGCATGTTTAAAAATGATTTATTATTGTGAGCTGCTTTTTTAACATGCATTAAAAGTGGATGGTGTCCACAAATAAGAAGCCCTCCTCCCACAAAAAACAAAACAAAAAAAAAAAACTACAAATTATATCACAAAAAATGCACACTCTTTCTTTTACTATGGAAAGATTTCCTCCAGGTTTTGACAATAGGTTGCAAGATGCAATAAGCTACAATCATTTGAAAAATAACAATAAAAAGGTTTACAGTAAATGGCAAATCTTGTGCGACATTCAGAACCTACAATAAATATAATTTTTCCTGGTAAATTTTTTTCAATTCTTACCATGTGTGGAGTCATGCGATCCCACTTTGTTGCATCTAATTCATACTTATTATATTATGATTTATACTTATTATATTATTCTGATATTATACTTCTGCCTAGCCCACACATACTGTCCAGGGCAGCCTTTATAACTCAAGCTTTGTAATTGGTCAGTTTGGTAGCGGGAACATGGGTAAATGGTGCAGACAGCCTTTTTAGACAGTGTGTGTTTTAATTTCAGTTGTTCCGCGTTGATGTTCAATAAATGATCATAGATAATAGATAGTGTGTATTTCAATTGTTTTAAAATCAAGTAATGCACCCTGCATTTAAAAATCTCTGACTTTGTAATATTTGAGTATATTTACTGTACAAAACTTGTTTGTGAAGGGCGAACAAATAAGATAAATAAATACAATAACCGTAAAAAATTTATTTAATCAAGATTGTTTTGGTTTTAGGTCAAATCGCCCATCCCTAGTATATTGTATAAGTATCTGAGGATTAAGTTTATAATTTTAGATTGTTGGCGTACATTAGTACTTTGTACATGGGCTATTTCTCAATGTAAATGATCCAATATGTATTTTATACATAATGGACACTAACTATCTTATTTCAGTTTGTATTTTTTATGTACATATGCACATAAATATATGTATTTTTTATTTTTTTATTTTTTTATTATTCTTTTTTTTGTGTGTGTGTGTGTGTGTGTAATTTTAATTTCATTTTGTTTATGGGGGAAGGGTATACAATAATATTGGCTTACTTTTTTTTTTTTCTAAAAGTTTAATAAGCAGATCAAAAAATATCACAAAAGATCTCATGCTAGCACTCTGTATTTTACTTTTAACAGTGTGTGGCAGTGTTGCCAGATATAGCAGACTTTTTCCAGCCCAACATTGGTCCAAAACCTGCCCAAACGCACAAAAATGGCCAAAATATTAGATTAATATTTTATTTAATTTTAATTGATTAAAATCATAGTTACTTTAACTGTCATCATTTTGAACCATACAGCAACCAACAACAGCAGTCACAGAACCACAACATAATCAGATCACATCAAAACACTGCCCTCTTTCACCCACACACTGCACTTATTGTTGTGTAGATTACACTACCTATTAGAGTATGCTTTACTTTTAAAATGGTTTATAAATTTCTCCCGTTCTTTTGAACATAAGGAGCTGCTTGTCAATCGGGCAACACTTCTATGTTTGTTCTTGCTGTCAATTGTGGAAAAAAAAGTGTCATGATAATAAGTGTCATGATAAACTGCTGTGAGTTTACCTGCAGGCGCTGCATGATATGCGTGCACACGAAGGGGAGTCAGATAATGATACAACTTTCCTTCTCCTCCTCTTGCAGGTGGGCCCACGTGGTTTGCGCTATGCATGCACTGGTCACTACACTGTACATTTCAAAAGCGCACAAATTTTGTCAACCCACCAAATGCCTTTTTTTTTTTTTTACCCGCAAAATCACATTCAAAACTGCCCAATCTGGCAACACTGTTGTGTGGTCATTTTTATAAAAAAAATGAAAATAAAACTTTTTAATTTGATTCAGATTTTATTTCTTCCACTTGAAAATTTTAAGCTTTTTTGTGTGATCTTTCCATTTGAGGGCAACTTTAAATGTTTATTTTTTTTTAGACCCAATATACATGCATTTGATGTTGTGTTAGAACTTCTCCGCATGTTTTCCCTCACTTTATGTTCAGCATATTTTCCCTTGTGTCTCGTATTTTTGGCAGCCATCCTATAAAACAGTCCCCTTTCCTTTACTTTGAAACATGTTTGTTTTGCAACAGTATATCTTTGCTTATTACCAGCAATAATAAACCCAAGCCCAGAGGCAGTGAACATATTGAGACTATGGATGTTTGTCCTCTGCATTTTTTGCGGGTTTGTCCTACTGATGTTTTTTGTGTGTTTAAAAGTACGATTTCCTTTTTCCTGCTCTCTCAGACCGTTATTGACTCTTACGGCAACTTCTAAGCGATTGTTAAAGCCTGTATGCTCAGGAAGGAACGCATATTCCTCTATGCCCTGTAAATCCAACTGCATGCATCAGTCTCAGTGCTCACTGCTGATTGGCCTGTGTTCACATCATATGGTTTTATTGTATAGAGAGAGAGAGAGAGGCATTTGTGCCTCCATAATCAGGGATAGCTGCTCTAGTGAGTGTTACTTTACAAAAGATTGCATCGTTGGGATGTGGAACAAAGGGCCTATTTCACTAATGGACTCAATGCTTTGCACTTGACGTGGCAGTGCTGTTTGAATGAGGCTCTGTTTTCAAGTGTCCAGCAAATGAGTCACTGAGCTGGACTTGTGGAGTTTCCTCTGGGTGCACCAGATTGTGAGGCATACTGTAATAGGCCCACACTGAATTTCCTTTTGGTGAATCTCAAGAGAATCAGCACGATCCAAAAATTAGCATGTTATGGATAAATATGAAATAGTTAAAAAACAAAATAGCTCTCTGCTCGTCGCAATGTGCTTCTGATTGTGTCTTTGCGCTGCACACACACGCACATAAGCATGCGTTCTTTCACGCTTTTAAGAGCAACAAGTGAGGACAACTGGAAAGGGGGCGGTAAATAATGGAATAATCGTTTAACTCGATTAATGGTTGTTCATAATCGTTAGAAGCTATAATCGAAATCGGATTTTCGATTAATTG
The DNA here is from genome assembly GCF_052040795.2 of Danio rerio. Lineage (NCBI taxonomy): Eukaryota > Metazoa > Chordata > Actinopteri > Cypriniformes > Danionidae > Danio > Danio rerio. The sequence continues at coordinate 57,131,170 of NC_141027.1, forward strand.
CACAGCCCTACTTTATATACAATGTTGAGTTTGTATTACAATGATCATTTGCATGCATTTTTAAGGCGTAATATATTATAATGATTTTTTAAATATTCTGGCTTAAGAAATTGTTCCATTTCTAACTTTAATAATGATCTATTTTATTGAATTAATTTTGTTTTTGTATTTTGATTGTTGGACCTGAATACTCTTAGACTCGGAAAATGAACGCTGTTTATTTGAGTTGTGTCCTTTTCTTTATTATATTGTAGGGATGCACCGATATGGATTTTTTGGCCGATATCGATAACCGATAATTCTTAAGAATTGGAGGCAGATAACCAATATATTTGCCAAAAAATGTTAAAATGTTATATTTTTAAACCATTAACAACTGATTTTTTACTTTAAATACTTAAAAGAAAGCACTGATCATATGAAATTAATGGCCTATACTATGCAGAAAATCAATCATTTTAAAATTGCAACATGATTATATAGACCTATATTCACGATTTCACATAACTCAGCACACCAAAAGTAAATTATTTCCTTTTCTTCACACAGCAAATTAACATTCAACTTGACTGTTGTGTAAAAATAATAGGTTAAATAACAAAACATGATTCAATTAACAAAAAGGTCAAACAAATATATTTTAAATAAAATGAAAAAGAACTTAAACCAGCTCAAATGTTCTTCAGTAAAATGTGTTACAGTAATGTACATATGTACAGATATGTAATGCCTAAAAAATCCATTTTAAGAGGTGTTTGTATGGTTCAGAGCTTCTGTACAAGTGAAAAGCTAAATACAGTATTACTTTTTTTAAAAAGCCCAGGCATGCGACGACATGAACTTGTCTACTCGGAAGTCATCTTTACACAGCTGCTTTAAGGCGGCCCTAACATTTTATAATGGGCTTCAGCATCAACGCTTCCTATTCACTTTGATGTCAAGCGTGCCAAACTGAATTGTGGATCCATCAAGTGCTGCTGGCTGAATAAGTTAGGAATTTCTCAATTTTTCCAAGCGCCAACAGAAGCATTGGCAAATCAGTTAACTTTATGCATATACCCCAGCTCAGACAGTAACTGATTGCACTATTGTCATTGGCTGATGCTGCTATGATGATCACATCAGCCCCAACTTTAAAGACATGTGTGAATCAGGCGTAAAGCAGGTCTGTTTTTTGCTCAGAGTTCAGTGTAGATACGCTATGCTACACTAAACAGTTTTATGTAATGACAGATTTTTAAAATTTTGATGCCGCTACAGGTTTGGCTTCTATGCTGTGTAAAGATGTCTGGAGATGCTATTTTCAAAACTTCAGCTTTTGTTTCTGCGAAGTACGCACAATAAACCATTATGATGTCAGTGTGCACACTCTTTTTCTCCTTTCTGATCGGCCAGCATTACTTTTATTTGCACCTGTTGATTTGGCATGACATTATTATTATGAGCGCTATTGTGGATTCAGACAGACAATTATTATCATTATTAATATATATTTTTTATTTTTTTTGCAAACTGACCTTTCTTTACATTTGTGACAATATTAGCATTGTTTTTTTCCATTTGTTTTCACAAACTATTTTCTTCTAATATTTTATAACCACTTATTTTTTGTATCTGAAAATGCGTAAATCGTGTTTACGTCTTTTCTTGTCTGTGATATGCAGCAGAAAATAAGGTGCCTACTGTGTTAACAATGGTAACCTTGCAATTCGCTGTATTACTGCTACAGTCTACGTATTGTAAGAGTATATTTACATGTGTATTCAGCATCTGGTGCACTCAATCCATTATGCTGCTTTTCAATTTCCACTTTGTTATTGTTTACCTTGCACTAGTTTTTTTAATGCAATGCTTAAGCAGCATTGATAAATTGTACAGATTGATTGTGACAATGTTACTCAGAAAGGATGCACTATGCATTATGTGTATATATAGATTGTTATTTTCCTCCCCGCAAAAGAAAAGGGAAATAAATGCAATACAATAAAAAAATGAAACATACTGTACTGTGCTTTAAGCATCTTAACTGTAAGAAAAACACTTTAGCTACAGCAGTCCTGAAATGTACATCAATGAATGATGCGGATCCTGTGCAGAAAAAGTTACATTACAGCACATGCTTTTAGTCATTTTCATATAAACCTAAGCTTTGCACAGCAACATATGTGTACAACTGGAAAGGGGATGCTATATGATGCAATAATAATTTAGTCTCGATTAATGTTTTTTTTTTTATAATCATTAGAGGCCAAAATCGAAGTCGAAACCAAATTTTTGATTTATTGCACAGCCCTAGTGTGTGTGCAAGGTGACAATAAATGCTGAAGCACTGGAACTGAAAATTGTGTAGCAATGAATTTAATCCATATAGCCTTTCTCACAGTGGGCTCTAGCTGCATGTCTGTTACCACATGATGGATCCTAAAGTCTATAGAAAATAAACTCAAGCTACCCTGAATATTGCAGGATTGTCATGCTTAAAATCTGCAATTGCAAAGGGGCAATATCCTGGAGCCGCTGCATAATGTCTCAAGGTTATTTAAACCTAGCCTTGCAAACAAACAAACCAAACAAACGAATAAATTCTTTATAATTGCATAACTTTCTAAAAAGTTCTATAAGTTTTTGTATGTTGTATATTGAATGCTTATAAACACCTCCATCACCTCTTACTTTTTCAGCATTCTTTGGATACTTTTTCCTTTAAGAGGCTTTAAATTGTTAATGTTAAAGAGATCTCAACCATGAACCAAGTAGCCGAGCGGTGGAGCAACCCAATGTCATGCCAATTATGAGCTATTACTGATATGTTAGTGGATTAGAGGAGAAATCATATGAATTGTGCAATCTTCTCATGACCCAATAACAGTTATGATTTTAGAGACTGGAGTTTGGATTCACCTTCATGCTTACTTGAAAAAATTAAACATTTCTATAGGAATGAAATTGAATTGGCTGCATGGTGGAGCAGTGGGTTGCACAATCGCCTCACAGCAAGAAGGTTGCTGGTTCGAGCCTCTGCTGGGTCAGTTGGCATTTCTGTGTGGAGTTTGCATGTTCTCCCCTTGTTTTCGTGGGTTTCCTCCTGGTGCTCCTGTTTCCCCCACAGTCCAAAGACATGCGCTATAGGAGAAATGGGTAAGCTAAACTATCTGTAGTGTATGTGTGTGAATTTGTGTGTATGGTGTTTCCTAGTGATGGGTTGCAGGTGGAAGGGCATCCCTGCGTAAAACATATGCTGGATAGGTTGGCGGTTTATTGTGCTGTGGCAACCCCAGATTAATAAAGGGACTAAGCCAAATAAAAAATGAAATGGAATAATTACATTTACCAAAATTGATTTTAAATGGAAAAAGTGTTTGAAAATTGGCCAAAAAAGAAAAAAAATGTAAAGATAAATAACATTTAACATTACTGATTTAAAGGAGTAAACAAAATACAAAGTGTATATATATATATATATATATTTTTTTTTATATATATATATATATATATATATTTATATTTTATATATATATATATATATATATATATATATATTTATATATATATATATATATATATATATATTTATATTTTATATATATATATATATATATATATATATATATATATATATATATATATATATATATATATATATATATATATATATACACACACACACACACACACCATACTTACTTACCTACTCCCTGGGCCATTTTAGATCGAAGTTGATATTTAGCCGCACCATATTGGTGTTTCATAACTATGAAGTGAGTTGTTAGACGTAAGCTCAACCCCCAACTTGGAGGACCAGGACCTACACACATAGACTACGGTCAATTTAACTTACCCAATACACCTACAGCACATGACTTTGGACTGTGAGGGAAACTGGAGCACCCGGAGGAAACCCACGCCAACACTGCATGCAAACTCCACACAGAAATGCTTACTGGCCCAGCCGGGTCTCGAACCAACGACCTTCTTGCTGTGAGGAAATAGTGCTAACCACTGAGCCAACATGCACAACTTTTATTTTCAGTAAAAGCTTAATTTTTAATACTCTGTTTCTACAGAAACATGTAGATTTGGCAGCTAATAGTTTGACAGTTCATTGAAGCTTGCGTTCAATTTGTATACATGCATTCCGTTTATATTTCTGTCGATTTTTGTATCCCCCCAGAGTTCTTTGGGGACAGATTAGTTTGGGTCCTAGCACACTCATCTACTGTCCACTATGTTTACATCACTTCTTATTCATCCAGAAGGACGTGTCGCAGAAAGCCCTCAGTGTTTCACATGTGATAAAGGCTGCATACAAACGAGGTCAAATTCCTGCTGAGAGATTCACACTCTTGATCACACACCAAAAGCTCATTGTCTACATGGTTTTAGTTCAAGAATGCCCTGCAGATGCTAAAGGAAGATTATAGAACATCCTTGCCAAGTTTGTCAGCCTCACTATGTCTGCAACGTCTACAATGTGGCCAGACCTGTGATTCTTTTGAAATGAAAAGTGTAAGAAAAAGAAAAGCGCGTTGTCTTCTTTTCTGAGTGATTATCAGATGTGTGGTTTGTCTTTGACTTGTTCCAAGTTTGTAAAGTGTTGAAGTTCCCAGTGTCTAGCCATTAGTTGATTGAGCCCATATGGTAAATAAGGTGCGCATGGACTCGGGAGCAGAATCTTCCTTTAAATCTGTTGCTATCCTTTAAGTAGTGTGCTGACCATCTGCTCTTGTGTGCGGTCCCCAAATCCTCAGAGAGCTCAGCAAAGTGCGCCTCTAATACTCTCCTTATGGCTCCTTATGCAATCTGGTTAAGCATTACCGAGTGCACTGAGGTGGAGTGTTTGTGTCTGCATGTGTGCAGTTTATGAGGCGTTGGAAGCCAAAAGTCAAGAAGTAGAATGTGTGCTGCATTCAGAGCGTGTTATCATGTACAAATATGTAGTGTTATGTTAATTATTTAACTGCTGTTCATTTTTCATGTTATGTTCAAATTAAATAAATTAATTGTAGCAAATTTTAACGTGTACTATATGTATAATAAATAATAAGCATGAAATGTGCTTTTCAAATTTGTATGTTTGTAGGTTTTATTTTTATTATATAGTGTTCATTATGAATAACATATCTGTGCCCTTTATTATTTCGTATTTTTCCCCCTCATAATCTTTGTTTAAATACCATAAACATCCCTCCCCCTTCTTCACTTTTTGTCACATGGAATGTCTTTAGGGCGGAGCTTTCAGTGTGTGACTCTTAGCAACACCCATCTTTCAATGATGCAATTGGTTTTGATAGGAAGAGTTCATGCACCACTCACCCTTCAATGTTTTTTTTTATTTTTATTTCATGACCATTTTAATTGGATTAATGTCACAATAAGAGAAAAAGCAAGTAAAATTAAACACAATTTTTTACTTGGAGCAAGTAAGTGAAAGTGAATAATATGTAAGGATAAGTGAATGATCTTCTTGAAATGTAGATATTTGGACTAGAAACAAGACTAAGACATTCTAAGTAAAAATTCTAAATACTTTTTTTGCATAAACCAAATAAATATGAATATCTTTGCGATGTGACTTTTGCGAATGGATGCAATATCAATGATGTAATAATATATTGTGCAGCCCTAATAAATAGATAAATAAATAAATAAATAAATGAATAAATAAATAAGTAAATACATAAATAAATAAATAAATAAATAAATATTTAAAGCCATATTTATTACAGAAATAAAAACACAGGCATGTTAGTGCCATTTAAATTTCAAAACAATCAATGCCAATAAAGAAAACATTGATTTCCTAGTTGAAATATAAGTGGACTACAAAAAAGCCAAAATACAGGCTTTGTAATGGAAAATGGAAAACAATAAAGAATTAAATACAAACAATTGTACTCATCGTAAAGTTGTATTGCTGTGAGTTGAAAACATTAATTATAAAGTAGGAACAATTTTGCTTAATCTACCTTAACATTCATCCAGTTTCTAAAACAGTCTGGTCTGTTGACATTATCGGGGGACAAATTTTTTTTTTACCTTTTTTTTTTGACCTTGGACCTTTTTTTTGAATGATTTGAGCTGAGAGTGCAACGTAATCTCATGGCTAGTCGTAACTTTTTGATTTAGTGGCTCCGGACAACGACGTTTAGGCAGGTTTGTTGCTATGAAACGCGCAAAATATGAAACACTCACAGACACAGACACACATACATGCACAACGACGCAGGACAGGGCAGCCGGAGCGACTTCGTTCAGATTCAACACTCTTGATCACGTTCAACAAATTTGCTTAAACTAAGCATTCTAAAGTATGGCTGTATTTCACAAAGATTCTGACACAACAATAAGAAGCAGGTGCTTTACAAAAGTTGTGTTTAAAAAGGAAACAGGTCAAACTTAATAAAACATTGGAGGGCTCATGCTGAAAGGCAGAGGAATGCGCGAGAGGGTGCTCGCTGCAGAGCCATTTGAGCAGAGCTGAGCTCCAGCGAGGGGGAGCATGAGCTCTCGCTCCTCCTCCTGTAAGCTGTTCTAATGCGTACACCAACCCCACCCCTAACCCTACCCCCAGTGACATCACTCGTAGAAGAAGTGCAAAAAAGGTGGAGATCAAGCTCAAGCTCCCCCTCGCTGGAGCTCAGCTCGCCCAAATGGCTCTGCAGCGAGCACCACTTGGAATGCGCTGTCTTTGACAGCTCACCACTTCATCTGTCACTTTCTGACTACATTTACATGGACACCAATACTCCGATTTTAATATGATTAAGATAATACTCTTAATAAGAGTCTACCATGTAAGCAGTAATTTTTGATTACCTTAAAGGACCACCGAGTCACGAAATGTGGAGGTTTTTCTTTCCGTTCACTATGCAGTATTGCATTCCATTAAAGCAAAAGTCGAAAGTTAAAAATGAAACACCCGAAATTGCATAAAACTCAGGAGAAAACGCTGGATAGCCTGGTAATGCGACATTAATTGTTTTATAATGAAACTTGCATTCAAAAAGTGCTTTCTTGGTCTTATCTATATTTTTTTGCATGTTGAACTCACGTCGGCCACAACAGGAAATAATTTTTTTTTTTTAAAGTGCAACTGCATTAATTGCGCTAATTTTTTTTTAACAAGTTTAATATTTGAAATTAATCGCATGCGTTAACACACTAGTTTTGACAGCACTAATATATATATATATATATATATATATATATATATATATATATATATATATATATATATATATATATATATGTATATGTGCGTGTGTGTGTGTGTGTGTGTGTGTGTGTGTACTGTATATTGTCCTAGACAATATGTAGCAGCATTTGTGTAAATTTATAATGTGTTAAAAACTGTGCAGTTTATAAAAAGCTGTAAGATAGCATGCATTGCCAGTGTGTTGGATTGCATACAAACCAGAATGATGTGATCTGTTAGTTTTACTGTAACACTCTCCGGCATCTATTTCCTTAACAGCTATTTTTCCACAAGTGTTATCCAAATACTCTACTTGAACAAGTCTTGGACTACAATTAAGCTCTAAACCAATCCTGATGTTTAAAGGATATCCAAGTATCAGCTCCTTACTCGATCCGACACAATTCACCATTCTACAAATGCTGCAGTGTAAACTAATGTGTCAGTTGTATCAATAGCAGTGGTGAACAGAGAGCTCAGTGAGACCTGTCTCTGCACCTGAGAGCTGGCTGGACTCCAGATATCAGCCGCACTCATTGGCTCCTGATGAGAGACGGGCACCAGCACACAGGAGCCACATTGACTTCGCTAGCACAAAATAAATAAAGCCCTGCTCCTCGACGGGTATTGAAACCCTGAAGGCTGTTAGTGTTTGAGTTGTTGTTTCAGAGATAGCCCGTGCCCTCAGCTGAAATAACACATCAGATTGTGTGAAGACTGAAAGTAGAGTCATGCTTTGTTTAGCTTCAAACAAATGCAAGTCCGTGGGTGTTATTTGAAGTAAATGAACCTGTTTTTTTAGAGCTAAAACGGATGTTTTCAGGTAAACATTGACATTTATGTGACGTTTATAGCAATTTAGCGAAGTGATTGCTGTGTTTTTCTATTTTATTTAAGTGTACACATGGTGCTTCTGTAATGAATAGTAACCCTTGGCGACTATTGAGTCATTATGAAGTGGTGGTTGTGAATCAAGTTATTGTCTGTCTGTTGGGGAAGGTGGCAGCTGGTGATTTTGGCACTGGGTTGATTTTCTGTGCTCTGTTGAGAGCAGATAGTGACCCAGTGTGTGCCGAGGCGTGGATCTGTTCGTTCTTGATAGTGACTCTGTTTTAATCACTTTAGCAACAGTAGCTCATCAACTTTGTTTGTTGGATCGTTCAGTTTTGTGACACAATAAGGGACCACAATAAGTGAAGAGTACCAAGTTAATTAGTTGTATTAATATTAGATATCTGAATAGACATAATAGGCGACGCAGTGTCGCAGTAGGTAGTGTTGTCGCCTCACAGCAAGAATGTCGCTGGTTCGAGCCTCAGCTGGGTCAGTTGGTGTTTTTTTGTGGAGTTTGCATGTTCTCCCTGCGTTCATGTGGGTTTTCCTCCGGGTGCTCCGGTTTCCCCTACAGTCCAAAGACATGGGGTACAGGTGAATTGGGTAGGCTAAATTGTCCGTAGTGTATGAGTGTGAATGAGTGTAAGTGGATGTTTTCCAGAGATGGGTTGCAGCTGGAAGGGCATCCGCTGCATAACAACGTGCTGAATAAGTTGGTGGTTCATTCCGCTGTGGAGACCCCAGATTAATGAAGGGACTAAGCCGAATAGAAAGTGAATGAATGAATAGACATTTGTTATGGGAATATTAGAAGCCAATCATTATATAAAAAAAGTTATATATTAAGGTGATTGATTTGTCAATTTTTTGGATGTTTATGTACACTTTAGTGTCATTTAGGGCTGGGCGATATGAGCAAAATGTCATATCCTGGTATTTTTTGGTGGAATGACGGTATACGATATATCCAGTATTTTCCTATAAAAGGTTAATTGAGGGTTAAAGCCTTTATTAAAACTTTATTAAACATTTTTATAGCAAAATATAATTCAAACTAGGGTTGTGCCGATAGACGATTGGCAAAGATATCGTCGGGAGCTGAGACCTATGACGATTTTAAAGACGTTATTTAGCTCGTTTCGCACTAATGTAGACCTATTACATGTTTTAATTGCATTATTGAATAAAATGAATAGTGTTATTAATTTTAATCATCATCATTCATAATAGATAAACTATAAATAATATGATAGTTTCAGCTGTTTACATCTACATCGCCTGACCGACACTTTTGGACAAAAATGAATTACTTCGATTGCTCCCTTGCGCTCTCTCTTTGTCTCTCTCTCAGCAGCAACAGGTGAAGCGCGAGCTGCATTTGAGGGCACAGCCACATCTTAGAGCAAATTAGTTTGCAACTTTGTTGCATAAAAATACTAGTCTAAATAGCAAAACTGGATTTTATTAACAAACATGTTAAATAAAACGCTTTGTAAAAAAGAAACAACTGAAAAATAAAATGAAAGAACTCTGAAACCAGATCAAATGTTCTGAACTAAGACATGTTGCGGTCGTTGATCATTTGAGACTGCTTTACCAGCACTGCCGCTTAATTCTCTCTTACTTTCACAATTTTTTTTCATCTTTTATATCCGTTATTAATAGCCTATTTAAGTTTTAAGGAGCTAATAGACTATTTTTTAGTGCATGCATTGACTGCTCCTTCAAATACATGGAATATATATTTTATTTGTGTTTAATTCGATAGAATGATAAACACGGACATGCGCATTTTTCAGAAAATAACCTATTTATTTAATTTAAAAAATATGTTAGGTCTATATTTATTTTTATAGCCTAAAATATATTTTATTTATCAATTTAAACTTGCCTATATGCAATTAAAAACAATCTGTATTTAACCATTACTTTTGGCATTAAATAATTATTGAACAGATTATTAATAACTTATCAAAGAACATTTACTGAGCTCAGTGAAAAGTTTTAGGTCAAATAGGCTATTTTATATTAGACCAATTGGCTAATGCCGACTCGCCGCAGCCATGTCTAAAATGAAACTCTTATCAGAAAACAATAAACACATATGCCATGCGCAACATTGTGTTAGATCTTAGCAAATACAAATGTGACACTGTTAATTATTACTTTTGTGATTGATTAGACCTGAAGCTGCACCGCGCTCAACTAAACAATAACATGGAAAACTTCACCGCACAGAAACAGTCACGTGCGGGCACGAGTCCTCCATCCGCCTCCCGTCTAAAATGACCTTATTGCGTCTTTGTTTTTTCCGTGCATATATAAATATGATTTCGTTTGCTTTCATCCATGTATATTATATCTATTTTGCGGCAGTCCTGCGGGCTGAGGATGAACCCGAAGGCATGAACCCGAAGTCAACATCAAATCCTGTCCCACACCGCACTGTTGCATTGAGTCTTGTTTGATATAATTTCGGTCTCAAAGCCCATTTAGCTGTAAGAGGGCAGTGATTTGCATTGTTTTGAATAATTATCCAAAATCAAATGTTATGCAAATGCAATAGGTTATTAAAGAAGTTTAAAAATCAGCCGAAAGGTTAAAAAATATGTTTAGATATGGTTAAATATAATAATAATAATAATACTAATATATATATATATATATATATATATATATATATATATATATATATATATATATATATATATATATATATTTATATATATATATATATATATATATATATATATATATATATATATATATATATATATATATATATATATATATTTATATATATATATATATATATATATATATATATATATTTTTTTTTTTTTAATATATATATATATATATATATATATATATAACACTAGTATTGTGTATCGGCGATCTCACAGGGGGGCGATATGCCGATCTGAAAATTTCATATATCGCCCAAGACTAATTCAAACACAGGGCTTTCCTTTCCTGTTTACAAATAAACAGCTGAAAAAACTATACACAGCTCCACTGTGCTATTGTGCAAATAACGAAGTAAACAGAACTATAGAAAACATAGCTACATTGTCAGAGCCAAATAGGAAAACAATTAAATAGTAACACAACAAAAAGTATTGTAGGATAGAAAATAACCACATGGAATGTAAATATGAAACACACAGTATTTTTTCACAATTACAGTTTCACAAGTAATGCTGTATTCCACAGTTGCAAGATTTATAAACAACAATTAAATCAGCTGTATATGTTTTTAGTTACTTGTTTTTTTAGTTGCATTTACATGTATAAATTGAGCAAAATTATTAAACAGTGCAGTGTTTGTCTGAGATAAATAGTCTACTGAAATTTGATTTTGAAAAGCTGGTTGTTATTATTACATGACTTGCAGTTTGTTCTCGGCACTCAGAAGATGTTTTTAACTGGGTGCTTGCTGCTTGTTTCTCTCCCAAATTGTGCACAACCTTTATTCTAAATAACGAACTTGCACGCAGAGAAGATGCGATATTTGAACGACCGCCATCATTTATCTCCAGCAGTTTTGCCATGCACAAAGAAACTTTCTAAAGATGTCTGTTTGTTGCTCATTTTCTTAGCTTGTGGGTTAAATTTTGGTGCTCAAGTGACTGAAATTTAATCTAGAGAAAAAAAATATTTTTCAAAATAATGGTTCAGATTCAGATAATAAATAAAACAGAAATATGAATGATTTCTTGTACCCGGTATCCATTGATCCACAAACTGGTACCAGTCCATGGCCTGAGGGTTGGGCACCACTGCCTTACAGAATGTTGAAGTGGCTCGTACAATAGACAAATGAATTTCAGAAATCATTTACCTTGCTCAGTGGATAATGCTATCACTCACTGAAAAATCCAGCTAAATACTAATGATCTCTTTTTCTCTGTCTTCCTCTAGCAGTTGTGATGTCTTGAAGCAGTATCTGGGCCTTTTGAAGGATGTACGGTGAGCGCTGATGGAAACTGCTGCTCCAATATGAGTGTTCATGATGTTGGCGGTAGACGACGCTTTGAGGACTCCGAGCTCACCCTGCGCATCTACCCGGGGATCATCGCAGAGGGCACTATCTACTGCCCTGTCGCCGCCCGTAAGATCACTTCGGCTGCAGAGGTTATCGAGCAGGTTATCGATCGGCTGCAGCTAGATCGGACAAAATGTTACGTCTTGGCGGAAGTGAAGGAGTTCGGTGGGGAGGAGTGGATCCTCAACCCCACCGACTATCCCGTCCAGCGCATGATGCTATGGCCTCGCATGGCACTGGAGAACCGCTTCAGCAGCGAGGACTACCGCTTCCTGCTGCGCGAGAAGAACCTGGACGGCTCCATCCACTATGGAAACTTGCAGATGTGGTTGCAAGTCACAGAAGAGCGCCGGCGCATGGTAGAGCGGGGCTTCCTGCCACAGCCTTTGCCAAAGGACTTCGATGACTTGTGCAACCTGCCGGACCTCAACGAGAAGACCCTGCTGGACAACCTGCGTAGTCGCTTCAAGCAGGAGAAGATCTACACCTACGTGGGCAGCATCCTCATAGTCATCAACCCCTTCAAGTTTCTTCCAATCTATAACCCCAAATATGTCAAAATGTATGATAATCACCAGCTAGGCAAGTTGGAGCCACACATTTATGCAGTGGCAGATGTGGCCTACCATGCCATGCTGCAGAGCAGACAGAATCAATGCATTGTTATTTCTGGGGAGAGTGGATCGGGCAAAACTCAAAGCACCAACTTCCTGATCCACCATCTCACAGCTCTCAGTCAGAAGGGCTTTGCAAGTGGAGTGGAGCAGATCATTCTTGGTGCTGGACCGGTGCTGGAGGTAAGAGCTGATTCTAATGTAGTTTCAAAGTAAAAATCTGATTGGAATTACTGTGATATGAGTAGGAGCAGTGCACTCATTAGCCCCTTTCACACATACAGACCTTTCCGGAAAATTACCGGCAATTTTCCGGAAAGGTTGTATGTGTGAACAGGTCCTTTTTGAAAATACCGGTAAATTCGTTCTGGCTATTTTCCGGAAAGAGAAGTTGTAACATTACCGGCAATTTGCCGGAATGCTGCGCTGTGTGAACGCAGAAGGAAGATTTCCGGAATAAGCTCGTGCACGTCTAGAACGTGCTGACGTAAGACTTCTGCTTTAGCCAATCACAACAGTCAGACACATTTACGTCCGCGCGGTTTGTGAGAATAAAAGCCTTTGAATATTTTTCCAGACACATTTAGCTGCTAGAAGTTAGTCAGATAACGTTTATATGTTCTTCTTAATGCCAACTGTGCAAATAATCATCGATAAGATGCTTATGATAAGCCGTTGTTTGTTTACCTTCAAGCTTTGCGTGTGCCCATGAAACAGCCTGTGAGCGTCAGCACACGCACATATTATGAACATCTCGACATGCGAATATGATCCAGTGAAAGTTGTTTACAATATTGATCATCAAAAGAGTTTGTAATTTAGTCAAATGTTTACAAATACAAGCGCAGCCGTTTAAAGCTCATTTGTGGTGAATGATGTCAGAATTTACCGGTATTTTGGAATGGATGTGTGAATGCTCTTTTCCGGAAAATTTCCGTAACGTCCTCGCCTGTGTGAACAGCGCTTTTTTTGTATATACCGGTAAAGTCGTTCCGTAAATTTTCCGGATATTTACCGGTATCACTGTGTGAAAGGGGCTATTGTGCTGTCAAGGCACAGAAATTGAAACTCTTAAATGGTCAGTTTGTTCAAGAGCAGAGGTGTGAAAGTATATCGCCACCAGTTATACTTGTTCTGATGCTTGATGATACACAGAGCAACTTTTTGAGCAATTTTGCCAGACAGTCTTGCAGAGCGATGGTTCAAGGCTACTTTTCTCATCTGTCCCGTCTAACTGTTATATTGTATCTGAATCCCATTGCCCTGTCCATCACCTGGTTGCCTATTGACAGCATCATTTCCTGAAGTTGCCTGGCAATTTGCTCAAATTCACCAAATGTTTCATCAGCTTAAACCTCCAACTCAATTACTGCCAGGTTAAATTAAATTGTTTATTAAACAGTGGCTATCAATAGACAGAAAAATTCTATTGTGATATATATTGATATCGATTTATTGTCCAGCCCTACTTTGTGCTTACAGTTTATAATTTGTAAGCCTTAAATTCTCTCTCCCATTATGACAAATACGCCATTTTACCTGACCCTTGGTTGCTATTCCTGTCTTGTCACACTGCATCTGTATATTAAACATCATCACACATGTTCTAATTGTGATTATTGTTGCTTCATACAATATGTTCAGTTCTGAGCAGACGAGGTTGTCATGTCAGTCTATCTCTTGTCTTTGTGTCTTAAATTCCCGAGGCCTTACCTTTGAGTTCTCTACTCTCAGGCCTCTGTTTGGAAATGCTCAAAGTCACACCTCCAATAAACCAAGGCATTGTGTTGTGTGCAATTGCCACATTCTTTTATTTGCTTCTAGTTTCGTGTACACTGTGACCCAGAAAAGCTCTTGAGTGTTGATAGTTTAGAAAGGCATACATTAATTCATGCGAAACAATGTTGTATTCAAAATGCAGCCGAAAGAACAAGTTGTAGAGCTGTTCTTGTGGATTCCAGTAATGCCAGTAATTCCTTTGGCTTTTGTCACCAAGAAGCACATGATCGTGTTTTGATAACATTATCAAAGTTACTGAAATGGTATTTCGTTAATAGACGAATGAGTGTTTCTAAAGAATCAAAAGAATTAGTTTGTGTGTATTTGTTAAAGGCTTAGTTCACTCAAAAATGAAAAATTCTGTTATAAATTACTCACCAATATGTTATTTCAATCAACTAAGACCTTCATTCATATTCAGAACACAAATAAAAAATATTTTTGATGAACTATGAGCTTTCTCATTCTTCGTAGATGAGGCATTTAAAGTCTAGAAAATCAATGAAAGACATTGTCAAAACGTTACATGTGACTTAGTGGTTCAATTGCAATCATGCGAAGCTCCAAGAACACTTTTGTACACCAAAAAAACTGTAAAAATGATTTTGTTTGTCTGTTACTTCCTTATCAGGTCAGAGTGTGTGATTACTTTAGACAATGCAACACTTGTGTATTGGGCTGCTGACTCTAATAGCAGTATTTAATATTGTCTATAGAAAGCAGGCACCCTGATGACCTGACACATTGGCAAACAAAGTCGTTTGAGTGTCAGTACACTGTAAAAAAAAAATGCTGGATTCCACACAATCAATCAGTGTTAAGACAACGTAAAGGAAATAAGTTAATTTGTTAGTTTGTACAAATTTAGATTGACTATTTTAAAAGTAGACATGATCATGTTGTACATACGAGATGTAGAATCGGTCACTAGAGACTTAAACACTCATTTTTTTGAAAGGGAAAAAAAATCTATCTGTGACTTGTCTTAATATGATTTGACGATACAATTATTTTAATAGAAAATAATTAAATAATTTAAGTAACTTTTGATATTTGACACCAGTTATTTAGGAAGTGATGATTTTGTTCTCTTTAACTACTTGGATGGAAACGCTGCTTTACCTGCATGTCTTGGATGCAATACTCCTGTTGTGCGCATAAATTTAATTCACATTTTTGAAACAAAGCTATTGGCGAACAAAGTCATTTAAAAAGTCATTAATAAAATCTTTTCATATTTGGGTGAATTATTTGAACAATGAAGCCAGATGCAAACCATAAATGTCTTCTGCGAAGAAACATAGTTCATTATTGGCAGATATAGCTTCATTGTTGTAGTTACTATTAATATTCATCTGATGTTTAGTGGCAAGTGTGCATGTATCATGTCCATTCAGAATTTTGTTTTGAAACAGTTTGTTCTGGCAGTTCTTCTAAAAAATCATGGCATCATTGACTTCATTCTTTCATGGAACATACAAGGAAATGTTTGTCAGAATGACTGTGTATCTTTGTTTAATCAACTTGCACGATCTTTCGCCTTTTTATATATGGTGCAATATAATTTTTAGCTTTGTTTGAGGGAATTCATTTAGCGCTACCAATGCTTATTGGTTTATACCTGCAGACAAGCTCTTCTACATTGCATATTTGCATAGTTGTTGCCTGATTAAGTTTTGTTGGTAAAAATCTATGAACTAAACTGGTTGTGTCAGATTAGTGAGAATCCTAAAATGTGCGATGTCTGCTGGTCGAGATTGATTTCTTATTTTAATTTAATAATCTCAATATAATCCCTGACTTTTTGGCTCGCCGTGCAGAAGCTTACAAAAGGCTAATGTTTAAGCATATGGGTTAATGTCCAACCATCTGGCACAATTGAACGGCTCTTGAGTGGAGAGGATGGGCTTTAATTGTTTGTAGAGTGAGATTGTGGCCCTGCTCATTACTGATTAATGCAGAGCGTGTGTGCAGTGGCCGAGCACACAGATCTCTCTTCCTCTTTACTCACATCAAGGTGACACATCTGTCACTTTATCTAATAACCGTTTTGGAGCTCTTTAAGTGCAAGTGAGTTAAGACTGCTGGTGTACAAGTCTGTGGTGTTAATGAAAATTACTGCTGGATTACTTGTGTTTTCGCTAATGAAGTTTTTTTTAAGAAGGTTCCTAAATTAGTTTTGGAGGCCTCTTTAGATTTAAAAAATAAATGTCATCAGGTGAGATTCAGAAGGGACTTAAGAACTCCAGGCCTCACAAAACTGCTAGCCCGATGCCCTGAGGCTGTTATGTTTTCAAGTCTGGCTACTAAATATGAGTTCACCGTGCCCTTCGAACTATCTAAATGGGAGGAAGAATATAGCCTATTTTAGTGCTTTTAATTTTTTGTTCATATTAAATAAAAAGAAATTATTAAAATGTGATTTGTCAAAAATATATGGTGCATGTAGCCTATAATTAATGCCATTATATGTTTTTTTTATTTAGTGAATTTAGTAAAGTCTTTTTTTTTTTTTTTTTTTTTTTTTTTATAAAATAATGTCTTTTCTATTTAAGCTATTAGAATTTATATCTGGCTACCAAAAGCCGAAGGATGCTTGCCAAAAAAGTTACCTGAGCCCTGAACTCCCATATAAGTTTTTTGTTGCCAATGAAAGGTGCAATATGTATGTTTTACATCCAGTGGTTGAAAACTAGGTATTGCAATTCTGGTTTAAAACATGCAAGAGCAAGTTTACAGATTGACGACACCAACAAATGCTGATTTAAATCTTAACTTAAATATTATCGTGGAGTGCAGTGAGTGCACTATTCTGTCTGTATTTAAATTCTGTCATGTTTCGTCTGGTGCAAACACTCAAATTGCATATCACTGCAAATCTCATCACATAGCGTGTTTTTAGGAAACAGGCTTACAGTGTAACCTGCTCAACTAATGTTTTCTTTTGTAATGTTTTTGTTATTTGCTCATTAATAACATCATTTGGAACTCTGAATCTTCGTCTCATTTCAGAGTGTGCCACTGTCCATCAGAGGTTTATATATCAGACTTAATATATCAAATATGCGGTTTTCCACCAAGGGAAACTGAGGTGTTGAAATATAATTGGTTAAACTGGCATTGGCAGGGTTAAATGGACCAAAACAAATACAGACAACACATAACACACATTTTCTAATCACAATATCTGACTTTAACATGTTTTTTTCAAATAAGCAAGAATGTTTACTTAGCATATTTCTTAAATATCTGCAAATATATTATGGCATTTTTATGCTTTAGAAGATTCAAAAATATTCGTATAGTATCTGTAATGTTTGGATAACACTCCTGCAACTCATTAGATTTAAAATAATGGCAGTTCTGTGACTGTAATATACATAAACACTATCATGAGTTTTGGAATAACTCATCTTGAGGATAAAAAAAAAGATATTTAGTCAAAGGCAGCTAATGTAATTTACCTCATTTTGCAATAGCTGCTTTATTTAAATTAACATTTAAAAAGTACCACAGAATTCTTGCTCAAGTGTGTATTTGAAACTAGACTATGGACTTTGCCTGAAGCAGTAGGATTTGAGCCATAATTTGTGGTGGGCTTTTAGATGAAATCATTACCTAGAATCTTAAAACACCCAAACAACTGCATTTCAACACCCTGGCAACCAACCAAAGGACTAAAACATCATGACTAAGAAAATATATAAAAATAAATAAATAATCTACATGTGGGATTCAACTATAGATTGATTGTAAAAATAATTTAAGCACTCTTGTAATGTCATCTAATACATTTAAGTATCTAATACACACGTCTCAAGTGTGTATTTGAAACGAGACTATTGACTTTGCCTGAAGCAGTAGGATTTGAGTCATAATTTGTGGTGGGCTTTTAGATGAAATCATTACCTAGAATTTTAAAACACCCAAACAACTGCATTTCAACACCCTGGCAACCAACCAAAGTACTAAAACATCATGACTAAGAAAATATAAAAAAACAAATGCAAAATAAAAATCTACATGTGTGATTCAACTATAGATGGATTGTAAAAATAATTTAAGCACTCTTGTAATGTCATCTAATTCATTTAATACAGTGTTTGTTAACGTTGGTTAATGGAAATACAGTTGTTCATTGTTAGTTCATGTTCACTCACGGTGCATTAATGTTAACAAGCATGAATTTGGAAGGTAATAATGCATTAGTAAATGTTGATCTGGTTAATAGATGCCATACAAGTATTGTTCATAATTATTTCATGTTAATAAATACATTAACTAATAAAACCCGATTGTAAAGTGTGACCACTAAACCTTTAACAGGCATTTTAACTGTTGACTTTATTCATAGGATATCATTAAAATGGAAAAAAAAACCTCTATATTTGGTTTGAGTGCTATCACAAACAATTTGACAAAATTGTTGATCAAATTGTTTTACGGTGCAAGTGTTCAAGGCCTACAACAGAACTTCTTTTTTGGAAATAGCAGTGCAATGCAGCATGTCAGTCCACCAGTTTCTTCTTCCTCTTTTTTACCAGGCTTTTGAATTGGGTATAATCTTCTCTGAAGCTTAATGTTTCTGCTCGAGTGAGAATATCAGTTTCAAAGGCTCATCTCGCGCTGGCTTTCCGCCAGAGCAGTAGCATTGATAGTTGGGAGTCTGTGTTATGAGTTGGCTAATATGTAGTGAGGATAATTCATCCCACAAACCTTCGGCTGTCACATTTAAAGGGCTGTTGACTCAGTGCTTGGGATTTGTTGCACCGTTGGTATCTTTAGTCATAGCAGTTGTGTTGTAATGCATCAGACATGGGAAAGATTTCAGTTATGTTATCTGGAAGTGTCGGCTGAATCGACATGGTGGGACTCTGATGGTTCTTTGCATGACTTTCTGTTTTCAGTCATATTTGGTTTGACTACTGCATGACTTTGTCATAGGCCAGTCTGATGTGAGCATTTTTGTCACCTCCAATGTTTGTTTTTAAAAATATTTTTAAACATTTTTTGTATTCTTAAAAAAAAACAAAAAAAAACGAAAAATTGTTAAAAAGATGCAGCTATTATAAACCATTTCAAATGAAGTACAAATATATTATAAATATTATAAATAAATAATTTTTCCATATTTTAATCTTATAATATTTTGTATTAGACCTATTGTTTAGTTCATTTCTGCACTAATACTTAGAAAGAAAGATCAACAATGATCTGCTTCATGATCAGACTGTAATCCCGCTTCGTCTGTTATTTCTCTCTATAATTTAGGCCTATAATGCATAATTCTGGCCAACGTTTTTTTTTTATTTATTTTTTTATAGATTGATTAATTCAATGGTTTTTTATAAATCTTGTCAACTGAAATGAGGCTATGTATGAGAAAGTCTTACCTCCCTGTTTTATATATATTGACTGTCTGTGGGTGTCAAAAATATGATGCTTCTTTTTGTTTATAATGTCATGTTGCTTATCATCATAAATTAAAATAACCAGGTATGACAGCTGAGTGGAATCCGTTGGAAAATAAACCTAAAACTCCAACCAATGGGAGGAGAGTTTACTCGCAAGTGACTTGTTTTAAATATTTTGGTCCGTTTAGAAACTTTGCCATGTAAAAAGTGAACTGCACCAAGATCATTATAACAATTTTTTTCTCTGTTTCGGAACAAAACAAAACCTACAGTTGTAGAAGTACCCTAAATGCTTGCTGTTTGTTTGATTTGCAAATGAAGTATAATTTTTTAAATTTATAGATAAAAAAGAGCAACTCTTTATCAACTACTCCAAGAGTTGTCTCTAACAAGGACTTTTCTTTATATTACATTTAAAAAATGTTGGCCTAATGTTAGTGTTAAAGTTTTTGTTCAAATGCATCGTCATTATATGACACAGTTCATTTTTTCCAGTATCTAAAACCTCGGCATGGTCTTTAGCTCTGCGCTTCAACAGTGTGCTGGGTTTGAAGATATTTGTGTGATTGTATGACGGTGTTTGTGAAGTAAGGGTCTCTGGGAGTTTGGCAGGTTGTTCGGGTTCGTTTCCAGGCCTAAGTGAGCCTCTGTGTTTTTCAGTCCAACAGAAACATTCCAGCTAGAGCCATATGAGAATCAGCCCGGGTCACAGCATGGCCGTTCCTCCTCAGCCACACTGTAATGAATCTTTAATACCTACTGTCATTAGTCTTAATGCGCTACTGGGATTATTGTGAATTACTGCTAACGCTGGGTGGGGCATCAGAGTTCGGGGGGATTTACTGTATGTTTAGCATTCATCATCCTGGCAGAGATTTTCTCCAATGTAGTAAAGCCAAGAGTCCCTTGATCATTTGGTTTTATGTGAAAAATCTATGTTGTGTTTCCTTGAGGTGCACAAAGATAAGACCCGCTGGATTTACATCAAAGTTAAATTATATATTTGAAACGCTTATGTTTACTTTATAAACTCCATCCTGATTTCATGAACAAGTATTTTAAGAGGTGATGGTTGTGTATACATTTGTCCAAAGAAAAAAGTTAAAAACTTTCATCCTTAAAAGCACTTGATATCATTTTCACCTCTAGAAGGTGCATATTCACAACAAACAAGGACCTATTTTGATGACTGCGTGACTGTGTCATCATATAAAATAAAACCCAACAGTCAACTTTATTAAATGAAATAAGTGTAGCTAACCCAAAGCTTGGTCCCAGATTATGGAATCCTTAATAATTCTGACTTCAACTGCACATTGGTTTTAGTTGAAATAATATGAAAGCTTTAATCTACTTCATTTTTAATATTTAATTTAACCTAAATAAAAGTAAGTTAAAATTTTCTTTTTGGGTTAAGCCTGGTTTATACTTCTGCGTCAAGTGACCGGCGTAACCAACGGCGCATGCAACGCACGTAGCTGTGCATTTATACTTCTGCACGCTGTCTCTGTTGGTCTGCAATACCACTTCCACAACGCTAGTTAGCAGTGAGGTGTAAATGTGTCTCTGTGTCGAGTTTCTTCGCTGCTGTTTTGTTCTTTCTGAACGCATCTTGAATGTACAAGTGGCTTAAACTCGCTCATTTTGAGGCAGGAACCGGCGGACGTGCAACAACTTTAACTATGAGATAAACACAAAACAAAACTTTCCATCCGGAGCTCCTTCACGGGACTCCACACTTGTAAACATTCGCACCATTGGGCTTGCGCGGCTCTCGGTCCCGCCCAGACTCGTCAGCGCTACCAAGCCAACCAATCACAGAGCTTGCGCTACGCGTCGTTGTGACGTGTAGTTACATTTTTTGGTCACACTTTACAATAAGGTTCATTAGATAATGCTAATTAATGAATTTACAAACAATGAACAATATTTCTACTACTGCATTTGTTAATGTTAGTTAAAGTTAGTTAATGAAAATACAGTTGTTCATTGTTAGTTCATGTTAACTCATGGTGCATTAACTAATGTTAACAAGCATGGACTTGGATGTTAATAATGCATTAGTAAATGTTCAGTTACGATTAATAAATGCGGTACATGTGTTATTCATGATTAGTTCATGTTAGTAAATGCATTAAATAATGAACCTTATTGTAAAGTGTTACCCATTTTTTGAGAGCTGCACGTCAGCGACGCCGACGGACACGGCGTAGGGCTATGCGTCAACGCCGTAGCATACGCGTGCATTTGACGCAGAAGTATAAATCAGCCTTTAGTCCCTTTATTAATCTGGGGTCTACTTTTATTTAATTTAACTTATTATGTAGTTTATTAATGATTTGTTGTGGCCAAACATACCGGGAATGCAAAAATGGCATAGATAATTTATAACTGTAGAATAGCATTATTAGTTTTTCAGTAGAACAAAATTGTCCATCCTGCTCACATTTCCAGAGTCTCTGCATTAGGCTTGGGCGGTGTCCAAATTTTGAGACCGTCAAACCGCCTCCATATTTTACCCCGGTATCCGGTATTACCGGCGTAATAAAAAAAATTATGACGTAAGGCTCAGACAGCGTCACCAAACTGTTGGCTTGAGCCTAAACCATTCAGAAACTGAATACCTTCTATGCGACCTTAGGCAGAGAGAGAGAGAGAGAGAGAGAGAGAGAGAGAGAGAGAGAGAGAGAGAGCGAGAGAGAGAGAGAGAGAGAGAGAGAGAGAGAGAGAGAGAGAGAGAGAGAGAGAGAGACTTTCTCTGTCTTACACAAACACACACACATCTCTCCCGCGATTTATTCAGAAATTTACTCCCACACCGTAAGAAATCTGGCCGGCTCCCGCGGGAATGCAGAGAGCTGTAATCGGGCCATAAAAATTATACCAGATAGGTCCCGAGTCCGACACGTACATTTTGATTGACAGCTTTATAAAGCCCGAGCCCTTACAGCTCTAATGCATTTTTTCAAGAATGAGTCATTTATATGTTTTAACAGCATTTATTCGTAACAAGCGTAGACTATATCCCACTTGAAGGAACAAAGAAATAAAATAAGTCCTCTGTAACATCGTAACATCTCAGCGCTCTATAGGTCTACATGCACTTAGCCTTTAAATTGGCCAACACACCAATGAAAAGAAATCTTGCTTAACAAATCAAATAAACTCTAAATGATGACGGGTATTTTGGCAGTAACTAAATTGAAGCTGAATATTAAAAGAATAATGCCACCATTAGTCTGTATACTCTGTCTACATTATGATTATATGGTTTAATTAATATTTATTTATAATTTAAAACTCTTTACTCGCCAAGATTAGGCTACGTGTGTTTGTGGAGGAACATTATTAAATCCACTGGCTTTAGCGCAGTCTTGCGCTCATGTGCGTCCAGCAGCACTGAACACCGTTTCACTGCTACTGCTACAGGCCGAGATGCAGAGTTCTGATCTGGCTGATTTTGCAAGTTTTAGGTAGGATTGTTTATTCATCTTATACCAGTCAGGAACATCCATTTAATTTTCCATGACCGTAGTTTCAGGGTAGCGAGTGGCCTCTTGATTTTACCTGTCAGCTTGCGGTTTAGGGCTCTACCGTAATACGCAGTGTATGAGCGACCGCTAAATACCTGCGGCTGGAATAACCGCTCTTTCTGACTGGCTTGACCGCCGTCAAAATTCTCTTTTTTTACTACTTCGTCATAATTTGCTTCACCTTTGCAGGGATGGATTTTAATGCAGGGATTTGGATTTTTTCGGGTCTCGACGGGTTCGGGCAAAGATCTTCAGCTCTAATGCAGACCTCTCGTTCATATTAACCACGTCTCCCTTCTGTTCAGTCTAAACTGCCAAACTGCAGGACACTTTGAAGCGTATGGAAGCATACGAGTAGCATAATTCAATTCAAAATGTAATATGCAAAATGGCAATGCAATATGTTAAATGGCAATGTATTTCTGTATTTGAATTTGCATTTTCCAAGACATATGAACAATGTTTGGTGCAGAATGAAAATGTAAATTAAATTACATTGTTTGCATTTCTCATTTCAAACACTGTTTTAATATGTAAATTGTATCCACATTTTAAAGCTTCATAAGTAGCAAAATTAAATTGAAAATGCTATACACAAACTGAATTTGATGTGAATAAAGTACAAGCAGAAACTGTAGCAAAATGATCATTTAAATGTTATTTGTCCTAAATGCATTTACGCTCGCGTCTAGGAAACGCAGGATTACATTTTCAGCATAACAGCATGGGATGTGTGTAGCAAAATTAATTTTGAAATGTAATATGCAAAACGATAATGCAATATGTAAAAGGCAGTGTATTTCTGCATTTCAATTAGCATTTTCCAAGACATATGTGCAATGTTTGCTGCAGAATGAAAATGAAAATAAAAAAAAACATAATGCATTTTCATTTAACACATCGCGACGAATGATAGCCAATTTGAAATTGAAAATGCATTCTGGCCTGGCCACGCCCACAGACGGCCGCCGTTGCTGCAAGGCGGGTTTTAGGTTATGTCGTCACAGCTGCCGCGAGGACTATTTGGGACATTTGGCAGCATAAACATGGCGAAGTCTGTTCCTCAGCGGCTTCGTGAAGCTGCACGAGCCCTCGAGCGTGAACTGGGAAATACTTTAGAAAACCAATCACCTCCTAGCTCAGTAAACTTGGCTTAAGGTTTGATATTCGCGCACGCAGTTTTAGGGATCATCTGCAAATTACATCGACAGAACCTAAAGGGGCTTTAGCTGATATGTACTGTATGCTTATGACAAGAGCTATTGCCAATTTCTGCATTGTATGTACCATATAGTTAGAGGTATAGTAGCTTTGCTACCTGTATTAAATCAGTCTGGCCTCTAACCATTTATTGGAATCTCCTCAATTTTTTTTCTGCTTTGCGTTACTCTGCGTTTTGGTTCTGTTGATGTAAATCGCAGATGATCCCTAAAACTGCGTGCGAGAATATCAAACCTAAGGCCAAGTTTACTGAGCTAGGAGGTGATTGCTTTTCTAAAGTATTTCCCAGTTCACGCTCGAGGGCTCGTGCAGCTTCACGAAGCCGCTGAGGAACAGACTTCACCATGTTTATGCTGCCAAATGTCCCAAATAGTCCTCGCGGCAGCTGTGACGACATCACCTAAAACCCGCCTTGCAGCAACGGCGGCCGTCTGTGGGCGTGGCCAGGCCAGAATGCATTTTCAATTTCAAATTGGCTATCATTCGTCGCGATGTGTTAAATGAAAATGCATTATGTTTTTTTTATTTTCATTTTCATTCTGCAGCAAACATTGCACATATGTCTTGGAAAATGCTAATTGAAATGCAGAAATACACTGCCTTTTACATATTGCATTATCGTTTTGCATATTACATTTCAAAATTAATTTTGCTACACACATCCCATGCTGTTATGCTGAAAATGTAATCCTGCGTTTCCTAGACGCGAGCGTAAATGCATTTAGGACAAATAACATTTAAATGATCATTTTGATACAGTTTCTGCTTGTACTTTATTCACATCAAATTCAGTTTGTGTATAGCATTTTCAATTTAATTTTGCTACTTATAAAGCTTTAAAATGTGGATACAATTTACATATTAAAACAGTGTTTGAAATGAGAAATGCAAACAATGTAATTTAATTTACATTTTCATTCTGCACCAAACATTGCTCATATGTCTTGGAAAATGCAAATTCAAATACAGAAATACATTGCCATTTAACATATTGCATTGCCATTTTGCATATTACATTTTGAATTGAATTATGCTACTCGTATGCTTCCATAGAAGCGCGACTCGTCACGTCACGTCACCCTGTCTCTCTCTCCCTCTCCCTCTCCCTCTCCCCCTCTCCCCCTCCCTCTTCCTCTATCTCTCTCCTCCACACTGTCCCGTGATGACAACCACACACACGTTTTTTAGGCATTAAATAAAGGATATTTAATACTTTATGACGGTATAACGGTATTGAAACTGACACCGTTGCTATTTTTAGATCCCGCGGTATACCATAATACCGTAATATCGCCCAAGCCTACTCTGCATGTCTCTCAGTGCTATGGTTCCTCTTCAACACCAATCTGTCTTTTCAAAACTTGTTTAATTTCAAGCATTGCAAGCCGTTTTTGTTTGCATACAAAGAAAAAACAAACATTGGGAACACTTACCTTTGTATCCCGAGTTACTTGTAGTAGGCCTGATGAATATGGCTGATAAATACTGTGTGAATTTGGCCAGTCATTAAGCTCGTTCACTGTTGACATGGTTTATTATTGTTGTAAATGGCCTGACTGTTGACTGACTTCAACTAGAGGTTCAGACCAGTGCATGAACTGCATTGTTGAACTGAACATTACATAGTAAACACACTGTTCAATGCTAATGAATGGCTTTTCTTTTCCTTACAGCTGTGCTTTATTTATATAAATAAGTCAAGCTTTTTGCACCATGTCATGTAGTGAAGACAGCACGACTGGTAGTTTAGATAGTGTCAGTGGTGATGAAGGCTGGTACGGAACTAAAGTTCACTTTAATAGTCATTGTGTAGATTTGTTTTGACAAATAAACTACAGTACATCTTATAAATCTGCAGGCGAAAAGAAAAGCATGCCCATTTTTCCCCCAACAGTGTCTCTTTTTAAGTCGTTTTGTAACCACATGAGCTTGTAAATTCTACTCATGCCATTTAGGAGAGACACGTCCACATTCCAGACTCTCTGCATGTTGAAATTAAAAATTACGACACAAATGTTTGCCTTTAGCTGTAGCTTAACAATGTGTACTGTTCTTTGGTCAGGCACAGATGTTCTTCTCATCCATTCACATATAATGCATATTTTTGTGTGTTTGAAGGCTGCATTTGCAGTATTTCTTCAAGACTTGCATACAAAAAAGCTGCCTTACAGAATTACTTCAATAAAAAAAAAAATGTCCATGGCAACACGGTGGCCTAGTGGTTAGCACTGTCACCTTACACCAAGAAGGTCGCTGGTTCGAGTCCTGAATGTGTGGAGTTTGCATGTTCACTCTGTGTTGGCATGGGTTTCCTCTGGGTGCTCCAGTTTCCCTCACAATCCAAAGACATGCACTGTTGGTGAATTGAATACACTAAATTAGCTGTAGTGTATGAGTTTGTCTGAGTGTGTATTGATGTTTCCCATTACTGGATTGCAGCTAGAAGTTCATCCACTGTGTAAAACATATGCTAGATACATTGGTGGTTCATTCCGCTCTGGCGACCCCTGATGACTAAAAGGACCTAACATTGTGTCCTAACAATATGCAATAAGATTCCGTCCAGTTACAAGCAATTTGTCTGTACGCAAGAGATCTGAAACATCACATGACAATAACATTTAGGGATCAGATACATTTATAAATGTGGAATAGTGCAGTGCGCTGTGCGCTCCTTACCGAAAATGTCTGATTATTAAATACTAAAGCTCTTTAACGTTAATAAAAGTACATGCTGAATGACTGTCGATGATATGCACTTAGTCATAGATCTCTGTTCATGTATCAACTGTAGGCTTGCTGGTCATTTTATTTTCAAACGTGGAATCTTATATTTTCCAAATCTAAAAGCGCTTTCAGCATGAATAGGAATAAAAAGGTATTTAAGCTCATACTAGTAGCATTTAACACTGAATAAAACACATCAGCACCTGAGGTCATCAGTTTATGCTGTTTTTAGCTGCAAAGTTGGAAAAATAGAAAGTTTGTGCGCTACCAATTACGATCGAAACTGCTTTTACCATGGACATAACATTTTTTATTGTGTCATAACATTGCATATTGTGTAGTTAGGACATTAATAATGGTAAATTAATGCCATTTTAGGTGTATTAAATGTTTTTTTTTCTAATTAATTTTCAAAAATGTCCATCTAAAACATGCACTGTAGCTTTTATGATTGTAATCTGTATTACTACAGAGGATCTTTACATTTTGAATTTGAAGATGTATAAGAAAAATACTTCTTTGAATATACTAGATTTGCTAATTTATTAGTCTATTCAAGTAATCGACTTGAAATATTTTCCAAAGGTACAGTACACAGTATCAACTATTTGCTGTGTGTTTGAAACTGATGATCGTATGATATTGATATTCTGTACACCGCAAATAATTATCTATTACTTTCAATATTACAGTGCTTTTTAAGATTATTCACATGGTATTTACAGCGATGTGCCAAAAGTACCAAATGCTTGGAGACTTAATTGGTCAGCTTAATATTTAACATAAATATTTTTACGTGTTATTCTAACCTGTTATGCTGAATTATTGAATGATATTTCTATGACTGTAGAAGCAAGGCTCAAATAGTAATAAAAGTAATTAAATGTTAACTAAACTCATAATAAAAACTACAAAAGCTTTTAATAATTCTAAATTATGTTTCATTCATTCATTCATTCATTTTCTTGTCGGCTTAGTCCCTTTATTAATCCGGGGTCGCCACAGCGGAATGAACCGCCAACTTATCCCGCACGTTTTTACACAGCAGATGCCCTTCCAGCCGCAACCCATCTCTGGGAAACATCCACACACACACACACACACACACACACACACACACACACACACACACACACACACACACACACACACACTCATACACTATGGACAATTTAGCCTACCCAATTCACCTGTACCTCATGTCTTTGGACTGTGGGGGAAACCGGAGAACTTGGAGGAAACCCACGCGAACGCAGGGAGAACATGCAAACTCCACACAGAAACACCAACTGAGCCAAGGTTTGAAACAGCGACCCAGCGATCTTCTTGCTGTGAGGTTACAGCACTTCCTACTGCGCCACTGCGTCGCCTAATTTATGTTAATTTCTTAGTTAATTCTTAATAGCGTGTAATGTGCGACCAAGCACATGTGGTCAGCACACTAACGAGGCGCAGATAAGTAAGTGTTAAGCATTTCTCCCAAAGAAAAGCTCATCTAAGCAAAATACTAGCAGGCATCTGTAGCTCCGCTCATGCTCCGTCTCTTTGCCCTTTTTTTCGTTACCTGTGGTCAGCGCGATGACATGCTAACAAAATGGTGAGGGTTCGCCACGCCCACTTGAAGCTTCATTTGTGCTCTTCAATAACCTATGGCTGACTTCATGGATACTACGTTCAAATCTTTTACAGTGCATCTTAAAACCTAATTAATTTACTAAACAAGTGAAAACAACATAAAAATATTTGTCTTGACTTTTTGTCATTGCATTTTTTACTGTAAAGTTTAGTATTATTGCTGTTTTTTCTACAAAGGACAGGTTTCATTGGCTGCAATTTCATGACTACATACATGGCATTTTTGCTTTTATTTAGGAATGAAGATGACTTTTTGCCTGTTTAGGATGTAATTGCACTTTTGAACGCTGTTTGGATATCCATGTCACCTTTAACCCGCTCCTGTGTGACTCTTGTCATGTCATTTCCTGTGTATTTATGGCCTGTAACCGTATGAAGCATACTGTCAGTAATAGGATCAGCATTACCATCATGCTAAGAATAAAGCTGTTGTCACTAAGGAATGTTGCCTGTGGTGGAACTGGTGTGACTTCTGAACTGCCCACAACACCCATTAAAGAGACTGTAAAGATCTTTGTGTCACTCAGATACTTTTGGTTGTGAGTTATGGCGTATGTTTCCTGGGTATTTCACTTTTACTGCAGGTTGTTTTGATGGTTACGTCTAATGCTGTGGTCACCAATTAGAGGATGGCGGTGTAGATCTAAAGCCAAGGCTGGTTCCACCCAAACCAAGAATCTTTTATTTGTATGGTTTTTAATATTTTACCATAGCATAGGAAAACCACTTTAGTTTAAAGTTTTGCCTTATATTTATAATGGGTACTAGGGCTTGTGCGATTTGGGGAAAATATTTCAGCTAAAAAATCTGTATAGCTTCTTACTGCTAAAATGCAGTGAGTGTTAGTTAATAAAGGAACAGCAAAGATATTAACTTACTTGTACATTTATTCAAATTTGTTTTTAAATATTCAGAAACACCCATTTTCTCTAGCCCAAACAGCACAAATAAAATGACCTTATTTTATGTAAAAAAGTTCAACTCAAATTAGGGAGATAGTGTAGCTTATTATACAAACAAACAAGCCTTTATCCAGCTTATATCGCCAAAAAAATAAATAAAAAAATTATCACAGATGCTACACAAAATATCACCCCATTTAAAGTACAGCTGTGGTACTTCAAAATGGCAAAAAATGTTTAAGACTGAAGTGTATATTTCCTATGTAGTATTTGGAGGTTTTTAAATCCTTTGGTCACTGCAAAGACCCGTGTCTTTAGCGAGGTAGTGGGTTATGGCGTTAGTTATCTGGTGCCTTTTTTGATGATTTTACATGGTATACTAGTCGCAAACAACTCTGAATACTTGTACTGGCAATACTTTTAGTTGATTTTTATCAAGACACTCCTTATATAGCTGACTGTGGTGCTTTTTTTAGGTGCTGGTTGTTGCATTTCCTCGTGCTGTGGCAACAATTCTATGACAGCTCCTACAAATTACCTGTTTTTTTTGTGTCTGTGACTTTGAAACCAAGATATTTCCATATTACCGACGTGCTGTTTTTCATTGATATTATTAGTCTAATAACGTTTCTGAAGCAGCAGATGCCATCATCCCACTTGTTAGCGCTTTCCTGTTTGTTTTTATTGTGTGCGTTCCTCATAGTTGGGTTGCGCAATTTTGGTCTGAATGAAAGTGTGTCCACTCACTTGGCTTGTAAGACTATCTGACAGATGGCAGTCACACATTTGCTCTGGGTGGGGGAAATTAAATATATATTTCATACTGCAGCCTCTTGCATTTAGTTAATCACAATGTTTCAAATTGTAATTCAATTTCAATTAATCGCGCAGCTTTATTAGGTACATCAGTATCAGGACACATAAAGGCAAAGTACTTTCAATTTCATAAATAGTTTTGAAATCTAAAATAATGAATAAATAAATCTCTTTTACTCTAGATTGTTAAATATTATCTCAAAACAAAAATAATTAAACATTATTAAACTAACATAAAATGAATCAAAAGTTAAACAAATCTTTGGTTGTTTAAAAAATTCCAATAAATGTTTATTTATTTATTTATTTAATGAATTAAAGACAAATGTGTCATGATTTCCATAAAATATATAACTGATTATATTATCAAGATATCAAATCAAAGAAAAAAACAGACAAACTGATTTTTAAATTAATCTATCAAACAACATAAGACTGATGTTGGCCCAGCATCGTGATGTCTATCTGCCATCTGCGATGGACAATGGTATCATCTATTGACCCATCCCTAGCATGAACCACAGCTAAATGTTTACACATTTGACAAATTCTGTGCATGGATGAGCATTATGAACAACTTTGATGAAAACATATGGGGAAACACTTTCGCGTGTCGAGATGTACATAATATGTGTGTGCTGGCACTCACTGGCTGCTTCACGTGCTCATGCCTCAAACGACCGAAACAAACAGCGGCTTATGAGAAGCATTTAATCCATAATTTTGACACTGTTGGCTTTCAGAAGGAACATAGAAACGTTATCTTACTAACATCTAGCAGCTAAATATGTCTGGAAAAAATATTCAAAGGCTTTTATTTTCATAAACAGTGCAGATATGAATGCGTCTGAATGTTCTGATTGGCTGGAGTAGATGTCCCTCATCAGCGCGTTCTAAGTGTGGACGCACTCTTTCCAGCAATTTACCTTCTGTGTTCACACAGAGCAGCAATCCAGCAAATTATTGGTATTTTTATAACTTCTCTATCTAAAAAATTGCCAGAATGAATTTACCGGTATTTTCAAAATGGGCCTGTTCACACATGATCCTTTTCTGGAAAATTTTTCGAAAAGGTTTGTGTGTGTGAAGGGGCTATAAAGTTTATAATTTTAGCTTACTAAAATTAAGTAGTTATTTACTATAATCATGTTTACTGTGATATTACTAAAGCCATGGTTCCAAATGATAAATATATAAGAAGGCATTCGTTTATGTTCGTTTATCACCCAGCCATTTTCTTTCTATTACGAGTCTGCTCTCAGTTATGTTTAAATTGAATAAATTCTTTAATCATGAAGGTTAGTAACCTGCAGCGATGCTTCATTGTCGTGTTTGAAGATATTTTACTTTGCTAAATACCTTCTTTGTTTGCACTGGCGGACGGTTGCTGTCAAAAGTTTCCACAGAGTTCAGAGTGCACTCGGCAGATACCTGTACTGCTCTGCAGGTCTGGAGGGAATCCCTGTGTTTGTCTCATGGTCACAGCTAATCAGATTGGCCGCCTTTTTCAGAGCTCCAAGTGGGATGTTTTACTAAAGTATTTTGGTTTCCCCCTCCCCCTGCAGTCGGCCGCCCCATGTGATTAATGTGGACTGCGTTTCTGGTCACCACCTGTTTCTTAGCAAGCAACAGCTCAGAAATGAATGCAGCCCTAAAGCTGTACTGTTTACAGTTTGACACCATACTGATGCAATCTGTGCTGGACGACAGTGTACATTTAAAGAAATAGTGCACTCAAAAACAACAACAACAAATCTGTCATTGACTTATCATTCTTTTGTTATAGGGAGAGTTCATCCAAATACAACTTACATATAATATATTCAAGCTATTGAAGATGTAGTTGATGTTTTTTTTTCATCTTCAGTTAAACACTATTTTATTCTTTTTTTTTTGTTAATCTGTAGTGCTTGCTGATTTATAATAATGGTCATACCTTTTTGAAATTAAAAATGAACGCATGCAAACAAGTCCAAATCTGTAGTTATGGACCCTAGTGACACACTGGGGAATTTTCTGAAGTTGGCATTTTAGTTTTTGACCTAAAGAGAAATACGGCCAAAAATATTAGTTGAAAAAAAGCTTTGCTGCTCCAAACTGCCCAGCTCTCTGTTTTCACTCTTTCTCCAGTCGTATAGACTGTACGATCCAAAGCAGCTTTCACACTTTACGTGAAATGAAACCTATTAATTTCAATGGCTTGTGCTGCAAAGGACTATTTGTTGCTGACCTGACCTAAGCACAAAGGTAGCGAAGAGCAGTGACGAGCTTGCCTGCACACCACTGACAGATTCAAAACAGCTCAATATTCCATTCTATATCAATATTTTACTATTATTTGTATCTATGTATAGCACACATTAAACAAAAAGCAATCTTCACAGAGGAATGAACCACCAACTTATTCATCATATGCTTTACGCAGCGGATGCCCTTCCAGCTGCAACCCATCACTGGGAAACACCCATACACTCTCATTCACACACATACACTACGGCCAATTTAGCTTACCCAAGTTACCTATAGTGCATGTGTATTCTGGGGCACCTGCTGGAAACCCACTCAAACGTGGGGAGAACATGCAAACTTCACACAGAAATGCCAACTGACCCAGCCGAGGCTCAACCCAGCGACCTTCTTGCTGTGAGACGCTACCCTCTCTGCCACTGCACTGCCTCGTAAATGATAATTGCAAAATATTTTTGGTTTCTGTTTTCGGTTTAGTTCATTCAGATTTTTTGGTTTCGTCTCAGCACAGTATTTTCCTTTTGGTGCATCCCTAATTAAAAAAAGTGTCTGTAGACAATTTTCAGCAAGCTTTGGTTCGCTAGATTACATATGTGCGGGATAGCACTTGTGAGGCATGATTTGACAAGAGAGTGAGGATGCAGGTTTTTGTCAAAATTGTTCTTACCTTTGATTGTCAAAGATGTGGCAACTGATATTAATCATGAATATTTAGTGCAGGGGTCTCAAACTCGCGGCCCGTGGGCCATTTGCGGCCCTCAGTGCAATATTTTGGGAGAGAGAGCGCTCCCCGCTCTGCTGATTCTATCCGTACACAGCGGTCACTGGCATTCCCCGCCTGCCGTGTTGTCGCGCGCGTACTCAAGAGCGGTGTTATCGCGCG
The DNA here is from genome assembly GCF_052040795.2 of Danio rerio. Classification (NCBI taxonomy): domain Eukaryota; kingdom Metazoa; phylum Chordata; class Actinopteri; order Cypriniformes; family Danionidae; genus Danio; species Danio rerio. The sequence goes on from NC_141027.1 coordinate 57,165,018, forward strand.
CCTACTGAAGGGCGGGACCGAGGGTGTGTCGCGTCCCGGCTGCACTTTTGATCAATTTGGAAGGGCACTTTCTATGCAAGACTAAAAAGGGCATGTGCTCTGCACAGGTTGAGCCCTATGTGTGCACGTGCCTGCCCTGCATCTTATATATATCATAGGTAGAAACAGACGGGTACAGACTGATGTGACTGGAGTGGGGTGGGGGTGTTTTATTTATACATATATACACCTTTTTTTAGGTGAGGGAATGGAAGTTTTGAGTGAGCTCCCCCACTTTTTTCCCAGGACTTCAATAAGTCAAAGTACAGGTCTAGACTTAATGATGATCATCTTCAAGCCATACTGAGGGTCTCAACTGCTTCCGCTCTAAAGAAAATGTGGTTCAGATTTGTGAGAAGAAACACTGTCAAGTCTCTGGCAGCAAGAAATAGGCAAAAGATGCCATGTTCAGAAGAACTGTTCATAATCTTCACTCAATGTTCTATTAATGTTCAGGACACTTCATGTTCAGAAGAAATAATTAAAACTGTTAATAATGACATTTGAGGACTTTTTTTTGTGAAATCCCTTATGCGGCCCAGCCTCACCCAGACTTTGCCTCCTGCGGCCCCCAGGTAAATTGAGTTTGAGACCCCTGATTTATTTCACAAAAAGACTTAATGCAATGGTGGCACCATGATTGTATTTACTGAGCTCTTGAGAGTGACCCATTCTTTTACAGAAGCAGTCTGAGTATCATTTTAGTTTAAGTACCAACTCCCACTATGAACTACTGTAAGATATTGCCTGGTTATTAGTACTTTATAAGATCTTATTCTACATTCTTAATCCTACCCAATAATCAGCAAATTTGTAGTTTACTGAGCTAAAAGTCTTAGTTATTGGCTTGTTAATAGCATGAATTGTACCTTAAAATAAAGTGTGACCACAGGCTGTTTGATTTTATACATCTGTGGCCATGGAATGATCAAATTCAGTCATTTTTTGAAGGCCCTAAAGCTTTTGGCAATAAGGTGTGTGTGTGTGTGTGTGTGTGTGTGTGTGTGTGTGTGTGTGTGTGTGTGTGTGTGTGTGTGTGTGTGTGTGTGTGTGTGTGTGTGTGTGTGTGTGTGTGTGTGTGTGTGTGTGTGTGCGCGCGCACGCATGTCTTTTAAAAGGTAAATTTCGGAAAAACAATAATGCAGTTCTTTATATATATATATATATATATATATATATATATATATATATATATATATATATATATATATATATGCTATATAAAATATTTTTATATTTAATGCAACTTGCTGGTTTGAATTACAAGCGTAGTGTGCCACTTTTCTGGGTAAATGGTCATAGGTTTGCTTGGAAAATACTCCAAACTAAATCATGCTGATCTGTAGAGCTGGCCAGAAGTTTGTGGATGGGATCCAGCCCTGCCCTGTCAGGCCTGATAACATGGCTTCTTTGGATTTCTAAGATATTTAAGGCTTTAAAAGGATACAGAAGCTGTTTTCTTTAGACTTAATGCCACATTGAAGATTAAGTTGTATCTGATAAAGAACTGCAGAAGACACCTTGCTAATTTAGTTCCATTTAGCTTTTAAATCATGGGAAAAATTTGCACTGATTATTATTATTATTATTATTATTATTATTATTATTATTATTTATTATTAGTATTTAATATTTATTATTTATTATTTTATTGTTTGAAATGGAACTTGTTTGTGATGTGAGAGTCTGCTTTATTATGGAGACTGGCATTTTCGTTTAAGTCCTGTACATAGACAGACCTTTGAATGGGTTAAGTCTGGTCTTCTTGTAGTTCATTTATGCAAGAAGTGAAATGTTTGTTTGACAAAGATAACAACACTAGTCACTTTAAGGGTGCTTTCACACAAGCACTTTTGGTCCGCACCCAGGTTTGTTTGACATTAGAGTACGGTACGTTTAGCTAGTGTGAACGCTGTCTTCTAAACTCTGGTGCACACCTGTGAACCGTACCCAAGTCGGCCTGAATGAGGTGGTCTGGGGTATGGTTTGTGCGAACTCTGGTTGGTTCTTCTAATATGAATGCAATCATACCAAAAAATGGAAGTGAACCACCAACTGTACAACAAACTTTAGTTATCATAATGCTCATTTTTATGTGTGTTTGTCTGTGTATGACTTATCTTGGCGACAAGTGGGACAAACCCAGTGCAAACAGTGATGATGTCTGCTAGTCTCCACTAAAAATGACTTCTGCAGACACGCATGATGTTCTGAATGTTTTCAATGTTGTTTTGCGACATCAATGCAACTGGCTCTCTGTATTTTGGTTTTGGTAACAAAAGCAAAAGATTCAGTAAAAGCAGAATGACCATGATATGCGGACGTCTCCATTTTGCCACTTCGCTTCTGTGACCGTCACCTAGCAACAGCTTTACACAAAACAGCATTTTGAGCAATCATAGCAGGGTTTAGAAGGAAAAAAAAGACAGTGTGAACATATCTTAGTGCTTAACTGACAGTCTCCTGATATCAAAAATTTCATGAAATGTTTTTGAGATTCTTTATGTCAGATATCACACTTTGTTTAAAATAGCCCTCTTTTACAAACCCCAGTGAGAAAATACAGAATGCAGTGATTGTCTCGCTGTATACTGTGTATATAGTCATCTTCCAAAGCGGCATGCAGACTTATTATTAGGCATGTAATTAGCCAAGGGCAAAAGAAGAAGGATTTGAGTTCAAATGTAAGTGCCTCAAGTGTTGTCTGAACTTTTTTTTCTAAAATTAGCCTTTAGGTTCAGTGAAATCACTTTCATGGCAATGACTAGACTATTTTCATTGACTTTATAGTAAAATAATGGAACACACACACACACACACACACGCACACGCACATGCACACACAAATATATATGTACAGTTGATGTCAGAATTATTTGCCCCCTTTTGATTTTTTTTTCTTTTTTAAATGTTTCCCAAATGATTTGTGTGTATGTGTGTGTGTATATATATATATATATATATATATATATATATATATATATATATATATATATATATATATATATATATATATATATATGTGTGTGTGTGTGTGTATATGTATTTATGCCTTTCTGAATTATTAACCCTGTAATTTTTATCCCCGACTTCTCTTTTACAGAAAGATTTCTTTCAACACATTTCTAAACATAATAGTTTTAATAACTCATTTCTAATTACAGATTTATTTTATCTTTGCCATGATGACAGGACATCATATTTTACAAGATATTTTACAAGATTCTAGTATTCAGCTTAAAGTGCATTTTAAAGGAACTAGATTAATAATTAGGTTAACTAGGCAAGTTAGGGCAATTTGGCAAGTCGTATAATGATGGTTTGTTCTGTAGACAATTGGAAAAAAATTGCTTTAGAGGGCTAATAATATTGACCTTTAAAAGTTTATATAGCAACTGCTTTTATTCTAGCTGAAATAAAACAAATAAAAATTTCTCCGGAAGTAAAACAATTATCAGACCTACTGTGAAAAATTCCTTGCTCTGTTAAACATTATTTGGGAAATTTTTGAAAAAGGAAAAATAAAAATCACAGGGGGCTAATAATTTGGACTTCAGCTGTACTGTACACACATACCTACATAACAACTTACTTGTAGTATTTAACTTTTTAAGCCATCTGTCTCATCTCAACTCATTTTTTATTCGATATAAATTGCTTCTTTGGAAAAACTCCTGTATTACCTGGAAAGATATTGATTTAAAAAGTATCTGTTTCCTTTATAGCTCCCATTTTGACCATTAAAAAAAAAAAAGAAAATCTGTGGGAGTGTTTCTTCCTGGTAAGCTGACCTGAAGTTTGAGACTTGTCAGGTAGACAGTTTATGGAGATCTGTGCTTTATTTTTCATCTCCTGTCTGATAGGGCCTAGTGCTGCATTCCTGAATGTTTAGGAAGCTTCTCTTCACTTTGGGCTGCAGTCTGGTCTGGCTTTCCTCTTCCTGCTCCCACACGTGTCTGTAGCCTGTCAGCGTTCATAGGCTTTTGCTACAGCTATGGTTTAAACAGGACTTGGGGGTGTGTGCAGTTTAAGACCGCTGCCATCAACCGAAGAGCTTATTCTTGCTTAATGTGCTGCTGACTAATAGATGAGCAATGGAACGACATGCTTAAAAAAACTCACGTTTACACCCACCAACATATTAACACACCCTGCTCTCATTTACCAGTACACCTACACACACTTACACTGGGTGGGAATGGCATGCAGTTGAGTCTTTTCTCTGGAAAGGAAATATCTCAATACTTCTGAATAGTCCAATTAGTTTTTGATGCCTACAATTTAGCACTTTTAGTTCAAGGAGTAGTTCACACATTTTTCACCTTTATGTTTGCTTTGTTTTTATCTGCGGAGCACTAGAGAATCAAACTAAAGGACATTAAGACCCAAACTAGGCATGGGACTTTAACTGTTTTGGTTTGGAAAAGTCAAGGTTTTAAAAAAAATCTGTATTACCGTTCATATGTAGGATTTTTTTTATTTACATTTTTTTTTGTTTTTTTAGAACAACAGTATATCCAGCAGAAAAAAATATAAGCAGAAGCAAGCAGAAGTCAATATTTCATTTTAATTATTTATCCTGCTACAAAATATTATAAATCTTTTAAAAAAATAAGATATATTGTAATATATAGTTATATTTTAGAGCAGTAATCACAATACAGTGATACCGTGAAACCGTGATTTTTTTTTTTTTTTTTTTTAATTCAAGGTTATCATACTGTCAGAAACTTATAAAGGCCCATGTCTAATCTGACATGGCACAACAGCACAACCCTGTTAATATTAATTGTATATAAAGTAAAAAACAACAACTGTAAATGTTAGTATATAGAAATGTTTTCATAGAGAAATGGTTGTAATTGTAGTTTTAATAGTTTTTTTTTTCCAGTCAAGTTTCCATTTAAATTTTGTTCTACATCAGTATTTCTGGGCCTACTGTGGCAATTTAATGTTTGTATGTATAAAAAGTGATGTTATCTAGTGTTTCCTCTAGGATTTTTTTAGCTGTCGTGGCAGGCCTTTTAAACAAATCTTCCACCTACCTATGGTGTCATTTTAATGACAAATGTCGTAAGCACAGTATTGCAAGAGATGATCGCATTCATGTATAATCTCTTTGCTTGCCGCAGATTTCCTCTTTTCATGCACAAAACTTCTTGCAGGCCATCAAATATACGCTGCTCAAGTGCAGATTTTCTTGTGAGCTCTCAAACAAACGTTGCTGAAGTGCGATTTAGTGCGTTTATGTAAGGAGTATGTCTCCAACATTTTTTAGATTTGCTAGGAATATTTATGAATGTCTCCAATAGACCTAAAGAATGACATTAATGTGTCATGAAGTAAAGTGAAATGGCTATAAACTCCAGCAAGATAAAGTCACTGAATGCAGAGCCGTAGACCTTTATCTATAAATAAAGTATAATTATGGAAACTGTGTTCATCTTAACTACACTCTACTTAACTACTTAACTAAACTACATCGTGTTTGCTGGCCTCACACATTGTGCAGCCCTGTCAGTCAGTCAGTCAGTCAGCACGTAACCTTTAAAAGTTAAACAAATAACACACAACATTACTTTGATTACAGAAAAGTTTACTGTGTTATAATTCACTTTCTTTTTTTATATGTTTTAGTGTGATTATAACCCACTATAAAAAATACTAATTAAAAACTGCAGCAACTGAAGGTTTTGAATAAGAAGCTGTAATGTAGCTGTGGCAGGAATGAATTTTGTTTTGTTGCCCAGACATGGAAGAATGAATGTAGGGAAAACCATGTTATCTGTTTACTTAGTGATTAACCTGAAGAAGTAAATTTACCTAATACATGCCAAAAACGTAATTCTAGTTGACTCAAAACACCCTTTTCCCTTACCCCTTTATCAAGTGAAGAACCAACTTTATTGACATTGATCATCATAATATCATTTTTTTAGGTAATAAAAGTTAAATAAGAGATGTTATAACTTCTAGTAGCACACTAAAGTTTTTCATCCATCCATCCATCCATCCATCCATCCATCCATCCATCCAATCATTAATTTGTACATTCATTCATTCATTTTTTTCTTTGGCTTCATCCCTTATTTAACAGGGGTCACTACAGTGAAATGAACTGCCAACTATTCCAGCATATGTTTTAGCCGTAACCCAGTACTGGGAAAAACCCACACACTATCACATTCACACACACACTCTTACACTATTACCAATTTAGTTCATTCAATTCACCTATAGGGCATGACTTTGGACTGTGGGGGAAAGCGGAGCACCCAGAGGAGACCCATGCCAACATAAGAACATGCAAACTCAACACAGAAATGCCAAATAGCACATCCGAGGCTTGAATCATCAACCTTCTTGTTGTGAGATGATAGTGCTAACCACTGAGCCACCATCCTGCCCACTAGCATTTTTCCAATGAGCATTTCAATTAGTGCCCTGTAAAGGGTTTATTAGTTTTGCTCCGAGCATTCAATTCAAAATTGGCCAGATAAGAATCAAAACAGATATACATCAAATTTCAGAATTATGGGACTGTGTTCTTTCTTAACGCAACCCATTTGTTTCATCAGGACTTCTAAATGTTCATATGTTCATGAAGTCTTGGTAGGATTGGGTAAAGTTTACATATGTGGCCTGAATAATGTGATGATCGTAATGATGGTCTGAAGGCTGGATTGCTCTATAATGTGTCCATGCGTGAGTTAAACAAACCCCATACTAAAGAAACCAAGAGGTTAAGTTCAATTCCATTTTGTCAAAACACTTAGTCCCAGATATAACAAAAAATAGAAAATGAATTAGAATGTACTATAATTGTTATTGTATTGCATAGAGGTATTACCAACCTATGTCACACATGATGTCACACGGGTCCCTAGCTGCAAAAAAAGACCAGTTGCAATAGCAAGCATGTCGTGTTGTGCGGTAGGATAATAAATTCGAAAAAACGTAGCTTTTACTGTACACCACACTTCTTTTAATGCCAACCGCAGACGTATTTGGCCTAAAGGGAGCTTAATGGAGTAAGGATTTAATTAAAATTGCTGGACTCTGTTCTCATTTCATATCAGGTAAATTTACGCTATGCTGAATCATACACATTACTGGTTTTTGATTGCAGCATTGATTTTAGCAAAAACAGTTAAATATGGTGAACTAAACTGCGGACACTGAATGCTTAGAATGAAATGTAAAAATGTAAGTTCACATAGCCTGCTGTACAGGTGCAGTTCGCTTATTGTTGATTACCTAGGTCTTGTATAGCACTGTCATCTTTGCTTGTCTTTGGCTAGGCAGAGGAAGCCCACGCCTCATCCTCGGTTTTTAGCACTACAAAGTTTTGAATCTGGGAATCATGGGACATTATTTCTTGCACATGATCACACAGGATAACATTGTCGGCATCCAAAGACTTGTAGGCCTTTAACTTCTCTCTTGTAAAATCACTTGGAGGTCCAAGGAAATAGTTGTGTATTTCCGGCTGGATGCTTGGACATTTCGTCTCATCCAATATCCATTGTAAGGGTGCTATCGCAAATGGGTCTGTAAGACAAACACCGCTCACTTTTACGTTAATTTTGTAGAATAACTGTACTTACCACTGGGTGACAAGCTGTTAAAATACGCTGAAAGCATTATGTAAATAATATAATACGTAATCAATATAACTTATTTCTAAGACAACAACAAACTCTGTTCCACATCGGATGCTATTCTCTCGACGTAAATGCTAGATCCCCTGTTTTTTTCTGCAACCTCGCTGTGTGCATCCCGAATGTTTACAAACTGGCAATTCATCTATATATGTGCATTGATTATATTTTATTTAATTTGTTTTAGATTTTTTTAAGATTTTGGTCATTTCTTACACTTTTCATCTTTATTTCTATAGCATTTTTACAATGTAGATTTTGTCAAAGCAGCTTAACCTTGAAGTTCTAGTATCAGTCCAGTTTTCAGAGTTGAAGTTGAGTTTAGTTCAGCTCAGTGTGATTTAATTTTTACTGCTAAAAGTCCAAACACTGCAGAACAACTTCCAAAGTCTGCAAGTGCCAAACCAAGCAAGCCAGTGACGAGGAAAAAACTTCACCAACTGAGAAAAGTGAAGGAAAAAACCTAGACAGAAATCAGGCTCTGTTGGGTAAGACCAATTCTCCTCTGGCCAAATGTCTTGTGCAGAGCTGCAGTTTAGGTGCCGGAGCCTGGAGAACATTGAACGTAATTTCCTGTTTAAGTGTAAAGCCAGTGTATCATCACTGGGAAATAACTGCCTAAAGGTGTTATCAAGATTGCCAAATGAATTAACTTGTTTGCTTCTGAAAGGACATTAGTGGAGACAAAGATCTCAGTTATAAGGTTGAATTCATAACTATTCCCACTTTTCTTGAATAGCCTGATTGTTGACTAACTTCACAAAAAGTTGTCTCTGTAGCTGTAGATTGGCCACTTGGGCAGGAAATGCCACATATAGAGGACAAAAATACCATGCAATTAAGGTTTTAAAACTTTTTGAATCTGCCCCAAATTGTGCCATTTTGGTTACTCTTGCTTTAAATTCAAATGAGATTGAGCTATTTTTTTTACAGTGCCGAACTGTAAATGCCTATGTGTCAGCATAGTGGCAGAATCTAAACTTGACATTGCTGACAGCTGCTTTTCATTAAGGGCTGTCTATGCTAATGAGGGAGACTTTAATGTGCAGGGCATTCCCTCTCTGACATGTACAAAGGGTGAATGTTGATCAAAGTATTTCACCGCTTTGTGTGATAATAAAAATATAATTAATTAAATTGTACCATTAGAGGCTGGCTATATTCACACACTGTTTCCACTCGCTTTATAAAAGTGTTTTTTGCACAATAGGTCCACTTTAAACTCTTATTAATACAATTTTCCATGTGATGAAAAGAGTCGAGCTTGGAAAATATAAAGAAATCAAAATATGTGTTAATTCTTTTTTCTGAGTTTCAAACGAAACGCTCCATTTTTGAAAAACAGCAATCCACCAACAACCAACTGTGGCTAGCTTGTTCTGTTTAATCTTCATCTCCTGTAATACCCGCGTCAGAGTCTGAGTGATGTAACGACAGCCAGAAACAGAAGTGCAGTGTGTAATGGGTTCACTGGGGTTAGGCTTGCCCTGGCACCAAACCAACACCACATGCTCCAAGATGCCGCTTCACTGGCACCATGCCAGGGCCTCATTCAAAACACACATGCATAACTCTGATGACTGCATAGGTTACATCGCCCTGCTGCCATGACAGAACGTCTCTGAACTATGACATTAACAGTAACATTTGCTCAAATTCCTTCAGTCAAGAATCTTTATTTTGCATATAATATTTGAGGGAAACTAGCTTTCGATTTAGAATATTGAAGAAGATTGGTGAACGATTGTGTGAAGGGATCAATTTGAAACTAAAGCAGTTTCATTTGAGTTATTTTCCATTGCTTATTGTTGAATTGTTACTGTCACTCAAAGGTTTTAACTGGCAAGGCTTAAACATGGATAAAAGGATGAAGTTTGATGATGACGCAACACTGCATTGTCATGTGAGTTTAGCCAGCAGTAATCCAAGGTTTTATCCATTCTGGTTTCATTTGTAAGATGATTTGGATGAAATGTCTGCTAAACAAATGGAAATGCACTGTAAGTTGGACCAAACGAAAAGTGGGCTATTGGCTATTAAATATAGATAATTTTATTTTGCCTATAACGACTATTGTAGGCTATACTAGCCAATTAAAAAGCTTTGTGATAATGCTGGTGTCGTGGTGGTGCAGTAGGTAGCAATGTTGCCTTACAGCAAGAAGATCGCTGGTTCAAGTGGGCCAGTTGGCGTTTCTGTGTTGAGTTTGCATCTTCTCCCCTGTGTTGGTGTGTCCAAATACATGCGCTGTAGGTGAATTATGTAGACTTAAGGGTTTTAAGGAAAATAAAATAAAATAAATGAATGTAATATTGCTTTACTGGAACACTAATGAAGCACAAAACGTATAAAATCATTTGTATACTAAATAAAAATAAAATTGCGTGCATATATATTTTTCTGTAAAAGAAATGTGATTAATATGGTCTGCTCCTCTCTTCAGTGACCCAGCTTGCTTTACACTAAGAATCCCTAAGTTGTTGTTATCTTTTTTGGAAAATTGTGTGACGTTTCCTCTGCTAAATTGGTAATACTGGAATGCCCTTTTAATTAGGAAGTCATGGGATTTACCATTCTAAAGAATGCAAGTGTGAACATTTGCTAAGGGTACATGTTATAAAATAATAATAATAATAATAATAATAATAATAATTATTATTGTAATAATAATAATAATTATAATAATAATTATTATTATATATTGTATATATATATATATATATATATTATATATATTATATATTATTATAATAATCATTTTAATTTTAATTATAATAATGATAAAGATAATAATGATAATGATATTACTAATTCTAATATCAATAACAATAATAACAACAACAACAATAGTGATAATAATAACAATGATAAAATTATTATTAAATAATAATAATAATAATTTTTATTACTATTATTAAAAATCTTCTTATTATATTATTATTATTGGGATAATAATAATAATAATAATAATAATAATAATTATTATTGTTATTATAATTAGAATTATTATAGGTTGTTATTATTATTGTTATTATTATTACTATTATTATTATTATTATCATTAGAATTATTATTGTTTGTGATTATTATTATTATTATTATTATTATTATTATTATTAGAAATATTCTTATTCTTATTATTATTGTAATTATTAGTATTATTATTATCATTATTATAACTGTTGTTATTATTGTTATGGTCATTATTATTGTTATTGTTATTATTATTATTATTTATTTATTTATTTATTTATTTACTTACTTATTTATTTTTTTATTTATTTTGGACATTTAATTTAAAGGCCAACTTTCACTTACGTTTCAAATTCCTTTCTGGTAGCTTTTTTTATCTGGATACATAGCATTACACGCTTAATACCCACAATCATTCAGTTTCTCTATTACAAAAGCTCAGTGTTAACGGATAGCCTGTCTTGGATCCAGTCTCCTTGCAACATTATCCAAATCTGCATCATTTTGTGCTATCAGATGCACAGCAGGAGGTGGAATAGTGTCGGTCAGATAGGGTCACTCTGCAGGACAATGTGCTTTTGTTTCTGATTGAGCCGTTTGGGCTAGTGGGTGACTAGAGGAATGGAATAAGCACAATGTGAACAAGTCAGTCCTCATGGGCTGGTTAACTGCCTCTGAGCACTGGATCGATGATTTATCTGGACCACTGCACTTCACAGCTTTGGAAACAGCTACCAGATAAGCAGTGACCCCTGTCCTCCTCTTTCACTTCCTCCCTCTGTGACTGTGCAGTGAGCAATGACCTGTACTCATCCTCATATTCTTAACACAGCTGAAGGCAAATATTTATTTCGTTTTCAAATGTTTTCTAGTGTTGTTTAAAAAAGAATGTTTTTTTTTTAATACATTTTAAAATGTAATATTTTTAACAACAACATAATTTTATAGAATCATATAATAATTTAAAGGCTTAACTGAGTTAATTAGGCAAGCCATTGGAAAAAATGTGGTGTTTACTATAGCCAATGAAAAAAGAAGGAATTTCATAAGGAAGCTAATAATATTGACATTAAAGTTAATAAAACGAAATTGTAAATATTAATAATAATTAAATTATTAGTAATTTTTTAAAAGAAATGCTTGCATGTGTTTAATGTTTTTAATTATTGTTTGCCTTTTCATTAGTGTTTGCTATGCTTTGGTTAATTATTGTGATTTCCTAATTGTAACGGAAAAATACTGGGAAATGTCTGTAGACTGATGGCATTTCATGTCGTTCAGTCTTATAATTTTAAAATGTGACCAAAATCACTGGTTTTGTCATAACTTTGGACATTATGCTAGATAATCATTCAAATACCAGCTCTAAATGACTTTTGTGAATTAGTAATGACTTCTGCTGTTCTAACATAAGCTGCAGATGTGTATGAATGACAAAAGGATTTTAAGACTCTCTGTGTTTTCTTTTTTATATACATAATTATGCCATCAAACTGTTATATGAACGCAGTATCCAGGCCCGGCGCTACGGGGGGGCAAAGGGGGGCATTGCCCCCTCAGAAAGAGTTTGTGCCCCCCCAGTTTTTATAAAGGATTGTTCACTCAAACTGAAAATTCTTCCTGTAATTAATTATTAACACCCCCGTCGTTCTAACCTTAAGAACACACATTTAAATATTTTAAAATATATGACATAGCAATTGAATTATGAAAATGGTGAGATTAAAGCTAGTCCTATAGTCCAGAGATCCGGTCCCCGCGTCAGGTCAGGTGCGCCCGTAAATAGCCTTTAAAACGCGCACACGGCGATGGAGGTGCACTCAACTCACAAGGGAGAAAAGTGGATGACATGGTAGGAGCAGCTTAATTTATTACATGCTTTGGTTAACTAATTATTTAAACACAACTCTCTTGAGCTCTAAAAGGAAAAAACACATAAGAAATTAGCTGTAAAATTAATTTTAGCAGAGACGCAACTGCCAGTCATTTATTAGTTCGGGAAGATGTAGCCTAATAAAAATGTTTTAATAAAAACAAATAGTTTACTGCACAGTCCCACAGTAGACTACACTATAAATAATATTTTAATTAATTTATTAATATTATTATTAATAATATTACAAATAAACTAAAATTGACGACGCAGAACTCTCTGAATGTTTGCTTTCATTTTGCTAAAAAGCGCACTTTTACAGTTGTGTAGAGAAATATCCCATTATGCAGCAGCAGTCAAGATATAACACATAATACATGCCTTTTGCGTAATTAAGTCAAGTTTGCAGTGTTATAAATGGAATATAGTGCTTAAGTGGATTTATCGGGGATCAACCGAGAAACCCAGCCTGATCTCACGAGAAAACGTGCTGCAGGTAAGCAGAATGATAATCTTTTAAAAATGTCATTTATGCCATACTGCTTTTTGCCCATACAAAATTAAACAACATAAAATATATTGTAGATCTATTTTAAGAGCTAAAATACAACATATCGAGTTTCTTTTGACTTGTAGCTCATGGCCCTAAAATGAAAATAACCTGAAAACAAGCTATTAAAAAGGCTTAATAAATTAAATAATTAATAAATAAAATTACGGGTAGGCTTAGTAACCTAATGGTTTATGATGGTTTACAATATCACGAAAAACACACTTATGATAGCCTAAGATAAATCTGTTTTTACATTTAAAATTATGAAAAAAAATTATAGGCTATAGCATGTTGAGTTGCGTGTTATCCGTGCCAAAATTTAACCAATTTTCACGGTAATAACATGTGAATTTTGGTATCTTTTTTGGCTACACTAATGCATTGAATTGTTTTAAATGACATTAGATTGTAACATTTAGCTTTTCCCTGACACTGATGTTGGTTGGATAATATAGGCTACGTGAAGCGTGATGACTCGGTTAAGCTGATTTTACTATATTTATTTACCGGTTAAATGAATAGTCTGATCGTGGGTCAGCTTGCATGTGTGGGCATAATTTGACGTCTTTACCTAAAACTTTAAACATTCATAGGCCTGTCATTTAAAATAAAACGGAAATAAGGAGAATAACATATGATTTAAAGCACTCGTCTGGCACTGAAGCCATCATCCGTCTGCATAAATAAGCGGTATGCATTACTATCGTTAATAAAATTCGAATAGCGAAACTACATATTGTTATTACTATTAAAACGTAGCATATATTACTGCCTTAGGTCAGTAACTTAAATAAAGTAATAATAAATGTGAATAAATAGCCTAAATGAAAGAAACAAGAGACCAAAATGAGTCACCAGGTCTAGTGCCCCCCTATGGATTTAAAGTGCCCCCTCAGTTTTGACTTCCTGGCGCCGGGCCTGGCAGTATCACACAAGTAGCAGTGCGATATGGCTGTTTATCATCCCTGGTGAGAGGCACTAAGGTACCTAACCTGCAACCTCCTGCCAACGCATGCGTCCCATCAGTGCCGAAATACAGCCATATTGCACTGCTACTCATGTGATATTGCTAATATATATATATATATATATATATATATATATATATATATATATATATATATATATATATATATATATATATATATATATATATATATATATCATAGATTATGGGTAAAAGTAAAACTGTACTGATTTTGAATAAAACAAATACAGAAATAGGAAAAAAAATAATTTTCTTTTCCTATTTTACCGCTAATTAATTACAAATAACATACATACAACATTTCTGAAGGTCACCTAAAGTAGTCAGACTTTACAGTAAGAGTATAACATTATCTAACAATTGCAGTTTGCAGTTCTGCATTTTAGTGTCGTACTTTTAATCTTTGTGATCATTATATCACTTGATTTTAATAATGTTTTTGTGATTGTTAAATGGGCGACACGGTTGCTCAGTGGGTAACACGATCGCCTCACAGCAAGAAGGTCACTGTTTCAAACTCCAGCTGGGTCAGTTGGTATTTCTGTGTGGAGTTTGCATGTTCTGCACATTTATTCAGTCATTTTCTTTTCGGCATAGTCCCTTTATTAGTCAGGGGTTTGCCACAGCAGAATGAACCAACTTATCCAACATATGTTTTACGCAGCGGATGCCCTTCCAGCTGCAACCCAACACTGGGACACCCATAGACTCTTCCATTCACTCACATACAGTACACTATGGCCAATTTAGCTTATTCAATTCACCTGTAGCGCATGTCTTTGAGCAACCGGAGCACCCAGAGGAAACCCACGCCAACACTGGAAGAACATGCAAACTCCACACAGAAATGCCATATGAACCAGTCAAGGCTCAAAACAGCGATCTTCTTGCATTGAGGCGACTGCGACCCTCTTCCCACTGCCCACTGTGATGCCCTGATGTTATTCAATCCAAAAAAAATCATAAAATTCTCAATATTGGCCTGTAGCTTTATATGTATTGATGTGTAAAGCATCCCTACAATCACAACAGCACTCAAGTATTATAAATGTTTATTTTTGTTGAAGACATCTTATTTTAAAGCAATTTGTTATGCCGAGCACCCTGAACCATTAGTGTTGGTTTAGCAGAGGCAATCCAGCCGAGTAATTGCGGTCTAAACAGCGGTTTGGGGTCATGCTGTTCATCGCTCAATAGCAGATGGGTTTATTGATTCATTAGGAAAGAACAGCCCTAACAGCCTCCGTCTTCCTGTCTGAAAAGTCGTCACCGTTCATTTCTAATGGATCATTAGAGGCCAGAGAGTTATCAGTCACACTGATGTTCTGTTTCAGTGTGCAAAGCATCCTTTAAATATTTAGATTGCTGGATAGGAGATTTGAAAATTTTCCCGAATTGAATATTATTGATTCAAATGGCCTAGCATAGTAGCGTAGTAGTCATGAATTTGACAACTTTTTTCATTTGTCTTTCTATTCATTGCATGAAGATTTGGTGTAATATCAGTTAATGTTGCATTTGTAGCCATCAACAGACACGCATCAAGTTTTTAACCACATTTAACAGGGATAATGTGATTTCCTCATCACTGAGTAAACCTTTCCAAGAGAGCTCATGAAGAGCAAAAGGACGTCTTCCTCAGAGTTTTCCTTCAGCTCGGTCCTGTTACATCGCCTTGAGAAAACAGTACGCCATTGTTTGCTCCGGAATGCAAAGAGAATTTTGTGTCCAAAAAAAAAAAAGGAGGCTTAGTTTAACCTGCCCCCTTCATTCTTATTATTCACATTTCTTCAAGATTACCTTGTTGTTTGGATCATAAATAGCGTTACGCATCAAGACACAGTTTTCATTTTTGGGAGGAGCTCTCTTTTACAAATAGGGCCTTTAAAAAGTAATGGCCCCATGCACATGAAATCCTGCCTCTCACCCACTTAGGAAACCAAATACTCTTGCATAACTCAAGTCAAAAGTTCAGTTTTAAATCAGAGTATTGAATTGTGTATGCATTTTTTCTCCCTGTTTTCCTCCTATGATTCACTTGAGATGCTTTAGTGCAGCTGGAATTAGGAAATGTTGGTTGGAAAAAGCCACAGATACTTGTTAGAATATATTTCCCAGAGGTCAATAAAGATGCACCAAGTCTAGTTTCTTTCACATTGTTCGCTCACTTTCATTCTGCTTATTCCCTGCTTTATCAGTGATCGCCACAGTGAAATGTACCACTAATTACTCTAACAATAGTTTTACACTTGCAGCCATGATCCAACAATGAGAGTACAACCCACAGTGCTGGGAACCACACACTCTTCAATTCACACACAGTTATTCAGGTCACCTATGCTCCATGTCTTTGAACTGTGGGGGAACCCCATGCAAACATGGTCTCCCCATGAAATGTCCAGCCTGGACTCAAATCTTTCTTGCTTTCTCAAATCTTTCTCCAGGACTCGAATCACTTTATTAGGTACACCTTACTAGTACCAGGTTGGACCCCCTTTTACTGCCTTAATCCTTTATGGCGTAGATTCAACAACATACTGGAAATATTCCAAATAGACAGAATATTTGGATTTTGGTCCATATTGACATGATAGCATCACACAAATCTGCTGCACATCCATGATGCTTATCTCCAGTGCCACCACATCCTAAAGGTGCTCTATTGGATTGAGATCTGGTGACTGTGGAGACCATTTGAGTACAGTGAACTCATTGTCATGTTCAAGAAACCAGTCTGAGATTATTTTAGCTTTAAGACATGGTGCGTTATCCTGCTGGATGTAGCCATCAGATGATTGGTACACTGTGATCTTAAAGGAATGGACATGAACATGATGCTCATTTGATAATAATGGGCCCAAAATGTGCTAAGAAAATATCCCCCACTTCATTACCCCACCACCACCACCCTGAACCATTGATATAAGGCAGGATGGATCCATGCTTTTTATGTTGTTGACGCCAAATTCTGACCCAACCATCAGAATGTGGCAGCAGAAATCGAGACTCATCAGACCAAGCAACGTTTTCTAATCTTCTATTGGCGGTTTTTGGTAAACTTTTGCAAATTGTAGCCTTAGTTTCCTGTTCGTAGCTGTCAGGAGTTGCACCCGGTGTGGTCTTCTGGTGCTGTAGCCCATTTGCCTCAAGGTTGTATCTGTTGTGCTTTCAGAGATGGTCTTCTACATACCTCAGTCGGTTGTAACGAGTGGTTATTTGAGTTTCTGTTGCCTTTCTATCAGCTGGAACCAGTCTGGCCATTCTCCTCTGACCTCTAGCATCAGCAAGGCATATAGATCTGCGTCCACAGAACTGGATAATTTCTCTTTTTGGGACCATTCTCTGTAAACCATAGTGATGGTTGTGCATGAAAACCCCAGTAGATCCGCAGTTTCTGAAATACTCAGACCAGCCCGTCTGGCACCAACAACCATGCTCCATTCAAAGTTACTTAAATTACCTTTTTTCCCCTTTCTGATGCTCAGTTTGAACTGCAGCAGATGGTCTCGACAATGTCTACATGCCTAAATGCATTGAGTTACTGCTATGTGATTGGCTGAATAGAAATTTGCGTTAACGAGCAGTTGATGTGTACCTAATAAAGTGACTGGTGAGTGAAATAAGGTTTATTTTAGTTTTCAGACATTTAATTACACAAATATTAACAAAATATAACATTTATGGTTTGTCATGTACAATCTGATGTTTACAGAGATCCTGATAACCATTATTTTTAAACATAATCTGATTATGTGTGTTTTCCATGTCAGATACAAACTGTTTAGGTTAATTGGTTTTAAACTTTAATTTGCTTTCGTGTATTTTTGTGAGAAGTTGATAAAAATAACATGTAAATCTAGCTGCTCTAATCTCTCCACTCCATGACACACTAACATTTCAGCAGGTTCCTGGCCTGCAAATTCTAAAAAACCTTAACATCTTATCCATCAACACATGGGAACAGTACAAACAATCACCAAACATACAAAATAAAGAGAAACAAGCTACTATCTCAGTGGCTTAACAGGCAATTAGTCCCTTGACTTGTACTATCAGCTTGTAAATTCAAATCTGATTTTCCATGTTTGCTGGTGTTTATGGGCAGTTTTGAAAATTTACATTGTATATTGTTATAAGATGTATATTTAATAAGATTTATAAAAACAGTACACTTTAAAAAAATACAGGGTTACATACAATTCATTCATGTTGTCCCAACACAAATCGATTAAGATAACTTAACACTTTTAACAGATTTATTTAGATTGAACATAAAAAAATTAAGTTGTCCCAATGAATTATTAAGAATTGTGTTGTTTCAGCTCATTTTATTTAGGTAGTTTAAACGAGTAAAAACATATTGAGTGTATCCTGATTCATAAGGGGAAAGTCCTAATCAAATTATGTATTAAAAAATGTATCAAAATATTTAAAAGATTTGATATTTACATTTTATGGCATTATTGTGAAATTTTAATGTGATACAGCCACTGCAAAACATATAATTAATTTTACTGTGAGAGAAAAAAAAGCTTTTTAATAATGTAACTATAGTTAATATCTCTAACCAGATAGTCTCTGTTTACTATTTATTACCCGATTACATTTTAACTTAGTCATTTAAAGTAATCTTTTCAGAACGCCATCATGACTACACATTTTATTTCACACTTTTGCTTTTTTTTAACTGCATTTTTTATTTATTTATTTTTTTAACATTAGATAAGGGAGCATTGCCCCTCTGTTTAATTCTTAAAGTACTGTATAAAGCACAAATACACTGTAAAAAGATATTAATTACTTTACTTAAAAGAGTGAGCTTGCGCAGTTAAGTTGACTTAACATAATTTTTATAATCATGCACATAGTTGATTTTACTTACTAATTTTAAGGCAACAGGTTTACAAAGAAAGTCAACAAATCACCATATAGTGTATTGACCAGCTAAATACAATCAGCTTATTTTGCTCAGCATTTGGCAGTGTCTGTAAATTGTCATCGAGCTTGTATGTCTGTGACAGCAGCTGTTTGTGGCTCCCGGCTCGCTCATCAGCGGCGCTAATTTTAGTCTTTTTACATGTCAGGAACAATAGTAAACCTGCAGGCCCTTCAACGCAGAGACCTTGATAGGAATTTGACATAGTATCCACCCAGAGCTCAAAAACAACCCCAGCAAACCATGCATTAATCATTTCTTACATCCTCCATGCACCTGCTTTGAAAGAATCCTTCTGTAAACAGCCAAGCATTCAAGCTTTTCATTTGAAGCACACTTAAATGTGGGGCTGAAGGCTCTGCCCTCTTTGTTTACAGTTTCATCACTGGCGGATGACATGAACACATCAGTATCTGTGGTATGTGCTGTTTTAGTTTTCAGATACTGAGCAATTTTAAAGTTTTTGATCATGTACAATAGAGACAATGAAGGAAGAAAATACTTTTGTTGTTAATTTATTCCAAAACCGGTATGATTTTCCCCATGTAGTACTGAAATATATGAAAGTGAAGATGTTATCTCCGCTAAAAATAGATATAAATGGACTATGAAAGCAGCCTTTATATATGAGGCTTAGTAGGTTCTTAGCTTGGTGGGCTTATGGTTACTATGCTTCTAATACGCATTATACCAAATAACCCAAGAACTGAATGTTCAGCCAGTGTTCACAACAGTGTTAAAATGAAAAATGCTGTGTCAAATAAAAACTGTATATGTATTTTTTAACTATATATTATACAGGACTATAGGAGGAGTTTCTGAAACAGTCCAGTGGTTCAACAAGCACTAACCTCTTAAGTTAGCATTGCAACATTAAAGTTAAGCACATTTAAGGTTCAAGAGACCCTTGAGTACGTTTTTTTGTTTTAACAGATTTGTGTGTGTTGAGCATCACTTAAGAGAATGTTAGCTCCTGTTAGCTTTAACTTTGGAGAAAACTGAGCTTTTGTCAGCTAATTTCATCTTCCGGGTTTAAAATCATTTTTGAGGCTGGATCAAAATCGGTGACGTAGAGCAAAACTGCAAGTGGAGTGATGGCACATCAGTTTTCTTATCCTATGAGAAGAGCCTGCTTCTTAATTATTCATGACTGCGCATGCTTTCTAAAGGCAAGACAGACTTGCTAGTGCCAAGCTGTGAGACCCTATGTTGATGACTGGGTGAGACCACTTCCACAGACCAACGGCACACAGTATTCAGCTCATCACGAAGGGTCGTATGTGTTTGTTTCCAAGATCCACGGGGTTTGTTGCATGTTTTTCCCCTGCGATGCTGTCAGGGCCGATACAGCAAAGCTGTTTGTGTGCAGCAAGCATTTTTGTAGGGAGAGCAGTACGAGAATTGCAGAATGGCGGACGTTGTCAATTGTTAATTTTAGCTTGAGAGGGTTTTAAAAAAAGGAAAGACGAGTTGTGTATATTTAGACTGCTCAGTGTTGAGTGGAGCAAAAGCGCATTTCTCTTTTTACTTATGGTTCTGTATTATCGCTCCACTGGGAATCCACTCCGGATTTTCCATTCCTGCTCATGGAAAAACTGCTCAGTCTACTCCATTTTAAAACTTATTTATATGTTTTTTTTTTTTTTTCAATTTCATAAAAGGCTGAACACAACACGTATAGTACTATATTTCATGGGTTAGTTATTATTCAACACATTTAATAAATCGAATTACACAAACATGTTCAAATGTATAGCTGAAGTGTATCTTCTTTTTTTTATTTTCTGACTGTAGCATCAGGTGTTGAAGATGTTGCATTTAAGTTTTTGTCTCCACTAAGGTATAAAAAACATATTAAGTTAACATACTTGTTAAACAAATGGCTTTTAAAATACACAAAATCTCAATATTAGAATGATTCAAAACATCTCTTTTTCAAGATACTTAAAGAAATTGCAAAAGAGTCAGGTTTTGGTCATTCCAATCCCAATTTATTAAACTTTTGAGCACTTGATCCAAAATTCTCTTTTCAAATCAATCTCAAAACATGTTAGTTCACTCAGAGGATTTCTTTAAAGTTTTTGGTTTATATATTTATTTTTGTACATTCACTAGATTTAAAAGGTGCTATAGTGTGTGAATAAAACTTTACTCACTGTGGGCAGACTTTATGATTGGCACATTACCAAACAACAAACGGAGATCATGAACCAATGAACACGAATCATCTCGGATGATTAAATTCAGCCTTAGGAGTTAATAATCAGCAAAATGCCTGTTTAAGGTTGTTGCCTTCAGACCTAATCATCAAGTAAAGTAATCAAAACTATAAAAGCATGAAGAGACACCTGTATTCCTGAAGGCCACAGAATATCTAGTTAATGTTACTTTGAACAGTTTTTTTTCCTTACCATTTTTCCAGAACTGACTATAGATGTCAGCACTGAGTAACTATAATAGAAGAGACATTGTTATTTTTCAAAAAAAAAAAAAAAAAAAAAAAAAAAAAATATATATATATATATATATATATATATATATATTTATATATATATATATATATATATATATATATATATATATATATATATATATATATATATTTATTTATTATTATTAATATTATTATTTTTTTACAGTTATTTTTGTAAATTCATAAAATTCTGTTTAATGAAGAGATTAAGATTTTTAAAGCACATTTCTAAACATAATAGTTTTAACAACTCATTTCTAATAACTGATTTATTTTATCTTTGCCATGACGACAAAAAATAATATTTTACTAGATATTTTTCAAGACACTTCTATACAGCTTAAAGTCACATGTAAAGGCTTAACTAGGTTAATTAGGTTAACTAGGCTGGTTAGGGTAATTAGGCAAGTTATTGTTTCATATATTTTATATATATATATATATATATATATATATATATATATATATATATATATATATATATATATATTTAATGTATTGTTATATATCAAAAATATATATATAACTTAAAAGGGCTAATAATTTTGTCTATAAGATGGCTTTAAAAATTAAAAAATGCTTTTGGTCCCACTTTATATTAAGTGTCCTTAACTACTATGTACTTACATTAAAGAAAATAAATACAATGTACTTACTGTGTTTATAATGTATCTGAGAACACTTGTGGTGCTTTTGAGTTGGGATAGAGGTTGGTTTATGGAAAGGTTTGGTGGCAAGGGTAGGTTTAAGGTGTAAGGGATGGTCAACAGTGTAATCAAGCATAAGTACATTTTAAATACATTTATTTACACAATAAGTACATTGTAACAAACAATTGATTCAATTGAAACTATTAATTCCTGTGTAAGTACATATTAGTTAAGGCCACTTCATATAAAGTGGGACCCTGCTTTTATTCAAGCTGAAATAAAACAAATAAGACTTTCTCCAGAAGAAAGAGTATTATCATATTATTATTTATTATTATTTATTTATTTTTTTATTACACATTATTATACTGGCTTCACTTGGCTTCTGAAGAGAATTAGCAATTTGTGGTTGTGGTATTGCTCAGATTACATGTCAAACAGACACGACTGCTCCTTTCAGTTTCCCACTAGTTTTACCTTCTTTTCTTGGGTCCAAATAGACTAAAAAAAAGAAGACGTCACACTTAACAAGCGGATAGCAAATTAAAGGTAGGTGTCATTTACAGAGATGCACCGTCACTCCAAACACAGAAGCTAATGATTAGACTTTGATAATTACCAAACAAAAACTACTTAAAAAAAAAAAAAAGACTCAGTAGATTGATTGTTCCATGTATAAATAATAATATGCACTAGGAAAATGAACATTGTAAATTTTGATTTTACACAGACTTCAATCAAACATTATATATATATATATATATATATATATATATATATATATATATATATATAAATATATATATATATAAATATATATATATATAAATATATAAAGGTATGTATTTCTTTCAGAATTTATTGTAAATTATAGTTTTTTGTGGGTCTACAGAAAATACTAAGTTAACATTGCACTATAATCTCAGTTGCACACACACAAACATGCGTCAGGACAAGAGCAGTTCCGGCAGCATTACTGAAATACTGCGGTCGAGCAGGAAGTGAGACATGGCTTTGGAAGGGCACGTCAAGGGACCTTGTTTAAAATACCAGCCACGGCCAGTTAACTCTGAATAGACTGCCATCACAGGAAAGTGTGTTTGTTTTTCTGTGTGGTATTTAAAGAGAGCGATAGGCGCACTCTCTGCTTCTGAAGTGTAATTGTTAGAGGAAGAGCAGTCTGTGACAGGATGAGGGGAAGGATGTTGCTTTCAGTTCAGACCTGAAGGAAAGCAGGCGCGTTTGAGCCATGACTCGCAGACCACTGAAAGATAAGAGACTAAACTTCCCTGCATGTGCTGAATGAGGGATGCCCTGATACTCCATGCCTAGTATTACATGTTTAATAACCCAAATACTGTTTTTTTTTCTAGTTGTGTTTGGATTCATTTTCATCACTCATCATTATAGGCGCTCTTTAACTAGACATTGTCTAATATTTTGCCAGATACTTTTACAAAAGTGCAATTTAAAGTCTTAACTTGGTTATATGAACCCAAAGGAACATAAAGTGAAAAATGAATTAAAAGAAAAAAACAGCCATTTATTTCCAAAGTTTTTTGTTTTTTTTGTGTTTACTGTGCATGTCAATATCTGCTGCTTTGCAACATTTTTCTGAATATCTTTTATTGTTGATGTCATGAAGTTACTGGCCATCTGACAGAAGGAAACGAATAACCGACATATTTTTATATATTCTTTAATGAGAAAATGAAACAAACCTCTGGTCTAGCCTGGTCCTGTCTCATCTTCCACTGTTGTCTCTCCTCCTTTTAACATGCAGATCTCCTCTGTGAGACTCGAGACAGGTGATGTGTGCAGGTGTCAGCAATTTAGCAATCCCGCCTCATATGCCTTCACAGCTCTAGACTCCACCTTACTCACTGCAATTGTGTTTAACAGAAGACAGATATTCGTTAATGTTTAAAATGACTTGAGTGTGATTTAATAGTGAGGAAATGCTCATTTTTGGGTGAACTATTCTGTTTAATTGGAGCAGTTGTGGGTGCACTTTCTGTAGGCATTTTTTTCTGCCTAAAATGCTTTGCAATTACCAACAGTGAAAAAAAAAGTTATTTGGAGTCTTGTTTGACTCTTGTTTGATTTTATTGCTTGCAGATGTTTACTTATTTATTTTTTCCCCCATATTAAACTTGTTGAGCTGTGTTATAACAGTTGAAATATTAAAATATTTTTTAGCCGTTCTAAATTATTAGTCACCCTGAATATTTATTTCCCAATTTCTGTTTAACGGAAATACATTTGTCAACACATTTCTAAACATAATAGTTTTAATTTCCAATGACTGATTTATTTAATTTCCCTGAGATGGGTTGTGGCTGGAAGAGCATCCGCTGCATAAAAATGTGCTGGATAAGTTGGCGGTTCATTCCACTGTGGCGACCCCAGATTAAAAAAAGACTAAGCCGACAGGAAAATGATTGAATGAATAAATGAATGATTTATTTTATATTTGCCATGATGACAGTACATAATATTTGATTAGATCTTTTTCAAGACACTTCTATACAGCTTAAAGTGACATTTAAAGGCTTAACTAGGTAAATTAGATTCTTTAGGCAAGTTGTTGTATAACAGTAATTTATTCTGTAGATAGTGAAAAAAATATATAGCTTAAAGGGGCTCATAATATTGACCTTAAAATGTGTTTTTTTTTTAAATAAAACTGAGCCAAATGAGACTTCACTGGAAGAAAAAATATTATAGGAAATACTGCAGAAAAATGTTCTTCCTCTGTTAAACATCATTTGGGGAATATTTGAAAAAGAAAAACAAAAATGTACAGGAGGGCTAATCATTATGATGTTATCCCCTTGCGTTAGGAAATGTCTCCGCTCCGCTGGTCAAGTCAGATGAATTGTGTTAATATTTTTGGGCTCTGTCTACTGTAATGTTGAATGGCTCACATTAAATAAAAGATCCCTCTGATATATGACTCAAGTCCACAAGACTGATCATCACTCACATGAATACAGACCCTCGTTTCACGTCCCAGACTATCTGCTGAAAGGCATTATTTCTTATACATGGACCGCTAAAGTTGTATGTGACACTTCCCCTCTAGCGCTGTCATGAGTTAGCATAAGTCTGGCTTTCTCATGTTGACCCTTTATCCATGATTATATCTTTACAGAAAAATTTATCAGACTCTTAAATAAAAAGCGCTTTTCAATAGCCCCTGCAAAGTTATATAAATATCTATAATATTTAGATTTCTCACAGTAAAATTAATGATTCAGTTTTGTTATATGTAGTATCAATACTGATGTTTTAGATTAACATTGTTTTTGTAATTTACAAATGTCTTTTTAAATAAAATAATGCTTAACCTCAAAAGATTATAAGAAAAGTACAAAATGCGTTTTTTTTAAATTTTAATTTTTATTGATTAGTTTTTTCAAGCAGCAAAAATTCATCTGCTACCTCATTTAGAAGTTTATTCAAACTTCTGGTCACATTTTGTTCTGTTTTATTTAATTAAATTTTTTATTTATTTTTGAAATGTAATTAAATTTAATTGTATTTACTTTTATTTAATTCAACTTAATTTTATTCTAAAATAGAATTAATTTTATTTTATTTAATTTGAATTTGTTTTTTTAATTTTATTTAATTTTATTCTGTTTTATTCTATTTTATTCCAATTTATTTTATTTAAAAATGTACTTATTATATTATATTGTATTATATTATATTATATTTATTAATTTATTTATTTTTTATATATATTTCCTTTTTGAACATTTTGTTTGACTTGGTTTTTGTTTTATATGTTTTCAAGCGATTTATTATTATCAATATTATTAATATTATTTATTACTATTTTGTTTTTGTAATATGTTGTTTTTGTTTTAAACGTTTGTCTTTGTTTGTTTTTTGTTTTTGCTATATGTGTTTGTGTTTCACTTAGCTTTTTGTTTTGAATGTTTGTCTACTTTTTGTTTGTCTTGCATGTTTTCTTTTGTGTAGGTCTTTGTTGACATTTTTAGTCTGTCTTTTCTAATGTTTTCCATGTTTAGTGCGGTTTTGCTTTTTCTGTAATTATGTTTGGTCAAAAATCCTGATTTATTAAGAATTAATCTTTTTTTTTTGTCTTTTATTCTTTAACACAATTTCTGGTGTCGTTGTTTTAAAAAGCTGGCTTGATTTTACTTGATTCTTACTGTGGTTAAAGGTATTTTTGGAACTCTGCTTAGTATCATGCTTAAAGCAAACTCTCCTTATCCATAAAATCACTGTGCAGTAAATCATCCTCTCATGTAACTTACTCCTTTATTTTTGAGAATAAAAACACCTCTATTTTAGTGTCCAGGAGCACTGCACTTCATCAAGGTTTCCAATTATTAGACTTGCTGTTGCTTCCTGTTTTCATCCAGATTTGCAGATGACTAATTTGGATGCACAAATGCATTTGCGTGCCAAGAGCATCATATAAATACTTAATGCTGGCTGATGTCAGATGTGTGTAGTTTTAACGCTGCACAGAGGTTTAATTGCATCCAGAATTTGTTGTAACATTGCAGGGGGGCTTATATAATTTTGTAGCAGACACAAATGCAGGTTTTTTGCCCTGTCTGTGTTGCTGGCATATTTGTTTATTTATTTAATTTCCCCTTCTCATTTTAATTGTTTTATTTTATCTAAATTATATTGCATTTAACATTTTAAAAAAAATACTGAATTCGGATTTCATTCACCCAGCTATGCTATTTATTAAATGTTTTTTTTTAATTTTTCACTATTTTGCCATGGTTGCACTTTCATGTTTATCTTAACCCTTAGGTTGGGGATGTTTTCATCCATTCTGGGGTGATTTTGAGTCTTAATTTGGCCATAACGTTTTGTGTGTGTCAGCTAGCAGAATGATTTTTGGTGACAAATCTTATTTTGACGTATATTTTGAGAAAATGCTTTCGAAAAAAAAAAAAAAAAAAACTCAACAACACACTCTGGGCAAGTTGACTACCCTTTTGTTTTGTTTGGGATGAAAACATTGACTGAATTAAACTACTGTAAAAATGCATCGGATAAATATTTTTTCACTTTTGTTCATAAAACCTTACAGATTGTAATTTAAATTAATTAAACTTTTTAAATGGCAAATTCATAAATTATGTCACTGATTAGGTAAAAAACACGCAAAATGACATTTTAAATATACAAAGTAATTTAGACGTAATTTTTATTTACCTTTTATCAAAGTCATAAACATGTCAAACAACATTGTCTTTGCATTGTTTTTGGTTAATTTTCTTTTTGTTTCTCCCTAATTTACTGTTGGTGGCTGTTTTTGCCCCTTTGACTTCCAGTATGACCACATTTTTGATTGCAAAGCCATAGCAGCATATAATCATGTATTTTTGATTGTTGGTGGTTTTCCCTGTTGGGGTGAGGTAAAATTTGTCATTTTTACTGTTGGTCATCAGTTGGCAAAATCAACCCCTAAGATATATCTGTGTAAAATTAAACTTAGTTTCTTGATTTTATATGCAGTATAACAGCAAATTAAAGTGTGTGTATGTGTGTCTGTGAATGTGAGAGTGACATAACATTTTACCTTGATGTGTCTGAGAAAATCTAAATATGCATCTCAGCTCTCAGAACTACATGGAGTAAACAAAAACAAAGACTGTGTGTTTATGCACCATCAAATCTGGAATAAATGAAAATAAATGAAAATAAATGAAATAATGGAAGACAAGGGGGCAAATACTGCGACCACCAGTAAATTAGGGAGAAAAAGAAAAAGAAAATCTAACGAGGCATCAAAGCCAATGTTGTTAGTAATCGTTCACATGTCCAAGACTGTGAAAAAGGGTAAAAATAAATAAATAAAAATCCAGTCCACAATTACTTTTTATATTAAAAATAAGTAATTTTGTGTGTTTTTTCACCAAATCAGTGACATCATTTATGAATTTGGCAATTAAAGAGTTAAAGTTAAAGTGTTAAAAGTCCTGTAATTTTCTAAACAGTTTAGTAGTTTTGATCAAGACTGAGGTTGATTAAGAGATTTACTGACAAAATAATAATAATAATAAAATATAAAATTATATATATATATATATATATATATATATATATATATATATATATATATATATATATATATATATATATATATATATATTTATCTAATGCTTTTTACAGCAGTTTAATTCAGTGAATGTTTCCATCCTGAACATAACAAAAGGGTAGTAAATTTGAACAGTGCACAAGGGTTAATGCAAATAAAACAGCCAACTGCATCTATTTATCAATAATTAACATATTCATGTTTAAACTACACTATTGATGTAGATCACATTTTATAGTAATATACTTTGATAAAAGAGAATGATAAAAAAAAAGATTTGTGTTGTGAGCAAAAGTTTTGGTTAGATAAATTTAGATTGGTTCATTGTATTGAATTATTAATTGGTTGGTTTGGGTTGTTTACTTGCTAAAACACCATTAAACAACTTATGGTATTCATAAAATATTAATATTTAGTCATTTCTTTTTTGGGGGTGGGGAGTGGGGTGCACGATGGAGTACAGACAAATATATGATTAAAACAATGTTTTACTTATATTTTGTATTTTTTTTAAATTTGCTTTCAATGTTGTTTTCGTTTTATTTTTTTACTAAGCTACTATTAAATAAACATATTTTACATAGACAAAATTTTATTATTAAATTGTAGTTATTTATTTTTTATTTGTAAAACACTACAAAATACTGTTCACATCACAGGATTCCCTTTGGATTGTACTTAGAATCAAAGTTCTGTAATATAATGTAACTTTAACTTCCTAGGTGTTGTATTACTGAAAAAGATGGTGGCATACGGTTTTATTCTTGAACAGCATGTTGGGTTGGGTTGTGTTGTGTTGTTGAATCTCAGTGTGACCCTGACAGTCAGGTCACATACAGCGGCAGACTGAATTATTATTGACCAGAGAGCACAGCATTAGCCCAGCTGCCACTCCCATTACAACAACTGACTGCATCCCATAGATAATCCAAACACACTCCAGAGGATTGACTCCATTTAGACTGCTCAGAACTCTCCATTTCTCTTTCTTTCTCTTTCTCTCTTTCTCGCTCTCTCTCACAGACACACACTTGCACAGCAACCTTTACGGAGACTTATAGATGCAATACTTTTAATACTGTACAATAGGTGCTGCACAATATATAGTTTGAGCATCGATAGCGCAATGTGTGTATCTGCAATAGTCACATCGCTGGAATAAATCACTTACTAAAGAGCAAAATAAAGATATTAAATGATGACCATGTTATTTTGTGTTTGCTTGGTACAGTATTTGTGTATGAATTAGGGCTGCTCGATCTTGGGAAAAATCATAATCACGATTATTTTGGTCATAATTGTAATCACGATTATTCAAAACGATTACTGTTAAAGTCAAAATTATTAGCGCTCCTGAGAATTTTTAAAAAATAAATATTTCCCAAATAATGTTTAACAGAGAAAGGAATTTTAACAGTATTTCCTTTAATATTTTTTTCTTTTGGAGAAAGGCTTTTTTTATTTATTTTGGCTGGAATAAAAGCAGGTTTAACTATTATTAAACCCATTTTAAAGTCTATATTATTAGCCACCTTAAGCAATATATTTTTGATTGTCTGCAGAAGAAACTACTGTTATACAATGACCTGTCTAATAACACTAATTAAGCCTTTAAATCGCACTTTGAATCTGAAAGCATATATTTTGAAAAATATCTGGTCAAATATTATGTGCTGTCATCATGACAAAGATTAAATAAATCAGTTATTAGAAATGAGTTATTAAAAACTATTATGTTCAGAAATCTTCTTTCCATTAAACAGAAATTGGGGGGGAAATGGTTGCTAATATTCAGGAGGGCTAATAATTCTGACTTCAACTGTAAATATACAGTTATTTTCCACCCTGCAAACAAAAGATAAATAAATACAATAGAATAAAAATATAAAACAAACTGTGCTTTAAGCATATTCACTGTAAGAAAAACATTTTAGCAACAAAATTCCTTCAGTCAAGAGCAGAGAGGCATGTTCTCCATTTGCTGTTTGATTATTAATCATAAAAACAGGCGGCAGCAGGATTATCGCGCACTGTCTCTTTAATGGTTTCTCTTTCGCGTGTCTTTTGATTCTCAACTCGTTTGTTTATTACACAAATGAGGGTTAATACGAATAATCTCTAAACACCGCGTTTTGACACCTATTTGACCATTAAAGCGCTCACGTTAAGATGACTTAAGATGTGTGCGCACTCCTTGTCTCAGTGTGCAAGTGAGACCGAATGCTGACTGCATGCTTCTGTTCTGTGTGTGCGCGGCACACAGTAACATGCAGTCTTTCACGCTTTTAAGAGCAACACGTGTACAACTGGAAAGAAGGCGGTAAATTATGCAATAATCGTTTATCTCGATTAATTGTTTAAAAAGCCCTAGTTTGGATACCGTTAAACTCCGCAGATAACCACAAAGCAATGTTTATTTAACTTTTTCACTGATTGTAATTTATTATATGTTATGCAGATGCACTGCACAGAAAAAAGACTTGATCACCCCAGTCGATCTAAATTATTGAAATCTCAGTGGCTAGTGTGCCGACATATGGTGCAGTAGCACTCTGGGCGTCCTGAGTTTGAATCCTGACTTGTGGACCTTTCCTGATCCTACCTCTCTCTCTCTCTTTCACTTCATTTCCTGTCCACCTGTCCTGTCAAATAAAGGCAAAAATGCCAAAAATAAATCCTAAAATTAAATAAATTAATTAAAAAAAAGTTATGTATGTTGCAATGTCAGATTTTGTTCAGTAATATGCATCCGTACTGTAAAAACTGTACTGAAGCTCAACCTTCACAGAGAAATTCAGCATTATTATATATTTAAAATACTTCATTCTGTGGGATTTTTATGTTTCATTTTTCTCATTGAGAAAAAAAAAATGTACCCACAAGGTCAATATATACTGGTATTGTTAAATTTGTGACGAGATTTGGTCTCCACAATGTTAGCAATACAAGACCGACATACAGACACACACATCAGTTTAGTAGTGTAGCCGTTCAGGGCTTCCTTGCACTGTAGTCTAGGACAAAAAAAAATGTTCTATTTCTGGTAGGTCAAGCGGTGAGTCACTGTGGTACAGGACATGAGTCTGAAACCCAAAGAGGAAATGGGAAAATGAGTGTTGTTGTAATTTTTTATTGATGATTTGCATAAAGGTCCTGGATGAGAGCCAACACTAAAAGCCAACACAAAACACTAGACTGTGCTAATGACATGGAGATCATGATTAACTCATATTTAGACTCATTTATAACATGGAAGAAAACATCACACCCACTTACCCTGTTTGTGTGTGTATGTGTTTATGTGTGTTTATGCGCGCGTGTGTGTGTGTGTGTGTGTGTGTGTGTTTATGCTTTTAGCTGTCAGATAAAATAACCCTTTATGTACTGTCCGATGCTTGTTGCACACTGAAATGTCCCCCCAAAAAAGATAGTATTATTAAAAGTGCAAACTCTGGTCTGATACGTGGACTTCAGGAGTCATGGTGAAGAAGTTTATTAGTCTGTCAAGAAGCACATTTGTGTTTACCTTTTTCTATTTCATTGGTGAATGCTGGTGCCAGTGTTTGTAAACATGCTTAAGATAATAAATAAAAAACAAATAGGTGGGACTCGTAAATTGTATATATGTAGAAATCATAAATAAAGAATAAATAAATAGATATTTATATAACGCATCTAAGGATGTATAATGAAGGTGATGGAAGTGAATTGTTCGGTCGAGCATGGTGCACTCTGCTGATTTATTTCAGACATTGCCACACAGGTACAATCAGTGTTGAGGAAAGATACTTTTAAAAGAAAATGCATTACAATATTGTTGCACCAAAAAAGTAACTAGTTGCATTACTTAGTTACTTTTTCATAGTAAGTAATGCATTATGTTGCTTCTGAGTTCTTCTTATTACCTGGCAGAGGCTTGATCTCTTTCAGAAATAGTTTTTTCCTTTATGTTTTTTAATGGAGGAGCTCTGCAATTAAAATTTCACTGTATAACCTACAACTTCATTTACCTTTAAAATTATATATATATATATATATATATATATATATATATATATATATATATATATATATATATATATATATATATATATATATAATATATATATAAATATATAAATATATAATATTAATGGATAATGTTACTTTCTGAGAACTTCCTGAACCCCAACCCTAACCGTAATGCAACGGATAATACACTTGTGCAATGGAGGAAGAAACTGATCCATGATGCACTGATCCATGATCGGACAGTCTTTACTGATCCTTCCTTTAACAAATGGCAGATGAAGTCTTCTTTGTTAGCATGGAGTTTCCAGAAGCTCTCGAACTGCTCAAGGCTGGGCTATAATGCTGAGGTTTCATCTTTGGGTACTGTTAATAATATTCATCCGCCCACCCTGACTTCATTCGATCTGCGTCTGTGTGTGTGTGTGTGTGTGTGTGTGTGTGTGTGTGTGTGCGTGTGTGTGTGCGTGTGTGTGTGTGTGTGTGTGTGTGTGTGTGTGTGTGTGGCTTTTTTTTCTGTGTTAGTGGGCAGGGCCGCAGGTTTCAAATGAAAAAAACTACTTGTGTTTCGACCCATTACCTACTGCACCACTGCTTCGCCCATTGTTTTAGTTTTTTAGTATTTTATTTTAAAATCTAAAAGCTGACCTGTGTGTTGATTGATATTTTTTAGCCTACTAGTTGTATTTTATATTCAGGACCACATTGGAAACCCTTTTTTTTACTTTTATTTTGTTTATCTTTCCTATTTTTGACTAAGTTTAGTCACTTTTTTCTGTCAAATAAAAAGAAACAAAAATTTAGTAAATAAATTACCAACCAGCCACTAACAGCAGGTTCATTTCATAATTGCTGTCAGCCGCAGAAACA
The DNA here is from genome assembly GCF_052040795.2 of Danio rerio. Lineage (NCBI taxonomy): Eukaryota > Metazoa > Chordata > Actinopteri > Cypriniformes > Danionidae > Danio > Danio rerio. Next base: position 57,198,139 of record NC_141027.1, read on the forward strand.
TAGGTTTTTGGTTTAGTGGGCTGCAAGACCCCCACTGCTCCAGACATCAATGTAGGGAGTGATTTAATACCATGCTTTTCATGTCATGTATTTTTATTTTTATTTTCATGTTTATTTTATTTAAATTTTGGTTAATGGTTAAGGCAAAAGTTCAATAATTTACACTTTACAAATGCTGAGTTCCACTTAATTCCTTCATATTGTCCCAACAGAAAAATCAATTAAGTTAACTTAATTGTTTTTACAAATTTAAGTGGACTGAATATAAAGTAATTAAGATGTTCCAAAAAACTCAAGAAGTGTGCTAACTTAGCTCATTTTAAATTAGTAGACTGAACATGCAACAAACATATACCTGTATATTTTCTGAGATTAAAACTAAGACTGGGTATATTTGGGCTTTTTTCACACTGTCTGTGTTTAAGATTCACAACAGTATTTACTTATTCACCTTCTGTGGTTGTTTTAAAACTTGCATATGGGGGGAATAACTGGGAATAACAAACAACAGTAAACGGTCAAATGACTTGTTTACAAACAAGTTTATTCATTCAAAAAAAAAGAAAAAAAGAAAAGAAAAGGAAAATACAATACAAGCAATATAATAAGAAAATACTAGTTTGCAACATCAGTTAGCATAATGAGTTGTTTTTTCATGGCTAAAAGTCAATGGAAGTGAACAAGACCAGAAGTCTTAAACCAACAAAGTTCCAATGTTCCAAAAAAATAAAATAAATAAATAATAATAAAAAAATAAAAATAAAATAGGGTCAATGTGTGTGTCTTAATGTTCAGATTACACATTAGTTTATGGAGGACAGTGAAAGCTGGATGTAATTTTCAGATGCCTCTGTAAATTTCTAAAAATGCAAATTAAAAACCCAGAACACCAATTGTCAGTGCCCTTCTGTTTACAGAATAGGGCTTTGCCAAAAACTGTAAGCTCTGCAAAATTATGGATGCAGTTGTCAACTGCCATAAATATTGAAACAACGTGTGAATGCAGTTGTATTAAGGTCTCAAATGCAAGACTGGCAACTGTATTCTGCTGTGTGATACAAAATGAAGTTGTCAAAAAATCCCTATTTTTTGTGCTTATTAAATGATTTTCTTAGCTGTAATTGCAATCAAAGCTTATTAGTGATGACTACACATTTAACTGATGCCTTTGGTCATCAGTGAAGCAGCAGATTGGACGAGAGTGTCACTGACCTCAGAGACCTCACAAAGTGCTAAATCCACTCCTCCGCAGGGGATTTACATCATGTCCACACAACAGCTTTCTAAGTAACTGTTCCACTTCAGTCATTGTATCACAGGAAGCAAATTAACCCTGTTACATGGAACCAGATGAAGATTGCAGTACTGTCACTTTCTCTGTCTGGATTTAGTCAGTCTGATAGGATCAGAGGAGTGTGCATGCAAATTAGAAACAGCAATGATGGCATATGGCATAATCCAAATGTTAAATAAATGACTCTTTATATAAGTTTTGCTAAATACACTAAAATAGCTGGGTTATTGTAACTCAACTTTGGGTGAAATATGTACAAAACAAACAGTTGGGTCAAAAAGTGCTTTACTATGCATGTGGGATTCTTATTTTAAAAACAGGACAGGCTGAAGAATAAAGCAGCCATTCTGTGAAGAGTATTGCTGCATCCCAATTTGCATACTTACTGTATACTACTCCCTAAAACGGTGTACTTTTTTTGTAGAAAAAAAGTATATACTTTTGAGTGTGTAACAGAAGAGTACGCAAGATTTAGATATACTACTTCCTCATTAACAGATTGTTGTGTTGTTAATTTACATCCCCTGTCGATCATCCACTCATCGTCCACATTTCTTTCATATTTAATTACCTACCTTATTGAAGAAGAAGCAGCAGGATAATCTGCCATTCACGAGTCTTTCATGCAGAGAAATCTCCTCAGGTCTTTAGGTAATTATGCATTTAAAAGTTAATGTCCAAACATATCTTGATATAAGTTCACGTTGTTGTTGCAGATAAAATATAACACAGAAAATACGATTGAAATATGTTCCAGTAGGCTAGATATCAATTAACAGTCATTCAAATAACTTTACCAAAGCCTTTCTGCTTGACGGTTGATCCCGTGCATCCATCATGTTTTTATTTTTTTAGTTTTACACTTGTTAACCGCGTTTGTTCTAATGAAATTCACATTCAACGTGCAATGTATTGTGGGCAATATAAGCGGTTACACTATGGAAACAGTAAACCATCTGGAAACCTTTGGCATACTCTTTTCAACATACAATGGTTTGGGACATATTATTTCTGTTTTCATATACTATTTATGATGGATAGTATGTGAATTGGTACACAGTATATGTCTCTATAGTCCTATATAAATGTACAATTTAAGGAATAGCAATTTATTCGATAACGCATCTGTTTATATATTAGAGCTGTCAAAATTAATTGTTTCTTCGGTGCACCGGGATGCACGCGTGGACAATTCAGTATCGGTTCAGTAATAATCATAACCGGTTATTGTGTACTAACATCATTTATCTCAAATAAGCTATGTTGTGGTAGCTAAATATGGCGAGGGAGGCGAGCACGAGTATTTACAGCATTCCAACTACTTAAAAACGCAGAAACTCTGCACATTTTCACTGCTTGTGTATTTGCTTGACAGTCTTTCACTGACACTGGAGTTAAAGCAAAAGCCCCTATTTCACTGCGATTGAGAAAATGAAAGTAAACTCCATTTCTCTCTCTCGCTGTGGTCTACTTGACCTGCTGGCCTGACTTTTCCTCTCCTCTCAGCTGTTACAGCGTTACTTCTAGGTACAGTCACCAGCACGTGTCTGCATAGAGAGTTTTCTCCACTTCGTCTATCATGGATCAGCTGTGATTGCTGCTGCCTTTTAACAGTGTCACTCATCGGTGAACAGCGTCATACATTAGAGCCAATTGCAGCCCTTTGTGTTAAGCGTGTGACCAATCGTAGGGGTGTAAGAAAGAACTCGCTAGAAAGGCTCAGAAAGCGAGCGGGAAATTTACATTTGTGTATTTGCTATAAATGCTCATGTTCTGTGTGCATGTACTTGAGTTTTTAAAGGTATAGTTTATATATCTGACTGTATTAAAGGACAAAATTGTATTACAAATAGTACAAAACTTACATTTTAATACAATAATTGTTGTGCTGTGAAGAAAATATAAAACTGTGTATGGGAACCATCATCAGTGCACCGAGATATCGAATTGAACCGAATCGATGGCATGATAATCGTAACTACACCCTAAGACCAGTGTAGGTTCACACCTCTATTAAATATATATTTTGTTATTTTAATGTATATATTGTGAACTTTGCTGAGTTGGTTTGTAAGGAGCCAACATACAGATATTTCCTTCACAACACAACAGAGGAGCAAACTATTTGCTGTCAAAATAAAGATTGCTCATTTGCTCCTTCTAGCTAAAATAAACCATTCTGTAGCCCCTTTAAAGACACTTTAACAACCATTAAATGCTCTGAACGTTTAAGTGAAAGCAAGTAAAAAAGGTATGTTCTAAACTCATATAATTCAGTCACTGGCAGGTGAAATGTAATTATATATTTGCCAGTAGCCAACGATGGACATTATTTAGTTACCTAGTGGGAAAACAAGTTGATTATGTGAGTGATTTACTCAGTGTTTACGGTTATCAGAGAGTCTATGATCTCTTACACTCTGCAAACTCTCACACGTGAACAGGATTATGGTCTTACCACCACACTGACACTGTTTTGAGAGTATTTCCCTCGTGACAGCATTCTCTGGCCAAGGCACAATATTTATCTAATGCGGTCCATTAGTAAATGTGGCGTGAGATCAGAGCGGGTTGTTGTGTGTTTGTGTGAGCGACAGAATGCTCTAAAGCTTTCAGTCCTCAAGCCCTGAGATCATTTCACAGAACGTTCCCTGTGGAGCTCATCCAAAATGTGTTCAAGCGTTCCCCTGCGTCTTGTGCCGGGAACAACCGCAAACTTCCCGTTCGCGCTTTTGATGTCATTTTATTTTATAAGTTCGTATGTGTCACAGTGGATTTCGGTAATCGTGATGCTTTCGCCTTCTCAGTCCTTTATTCACCCCCTCAGCTTCTCCTATGAGATCAAGACCTTTAACTCAAAACAAAAGCCTTTTGTGTTGTTGTTTCATCTGTGGAGGATTTGCTGCTGCCAGTAAGCAGCAAAGCATGATGGCGTAGCATGCATATTTCCTTTCATAGCAAGCATTTTGCTCTATGTATGCTACTGCATAAATGCCATTCATTTGTGCTACGCTCTGCTTGTTAAAAACTATTTATTTTAAATGAGCTGAAACAACATAATTCTTTGTCTATTCATTTCATTTTTAGGACAACTTGATTATTTTATGTTAAATCAACTTAATTAATTGTAAAAATCATTGAGTTAATCTTATCAATTTGCATTTCGACAACATGAAGGGATTGTATGGAACCCAGTGTTTTTACAGTGTAATATTATGCACTTTAATTCACAGTAAATAATCAACAACAACAAAAATTTAATTATACGTAGTACGTGTGCTGTAATTGAACTCACACCTTTTATATCCTAAGCAACTATACTATGAAAAAAATATCCTGTTACTTATTAATAACATAATCATATTTGATTGTGTTTTATTGTGTCATTTAAATGGCCTAATTTATGAAATATGATCAATACATAAGTGATCATTAGTTAATTTAATAGTGAATAGTGCATGGTGTTTCTTTACATTAATATGCTAGTTGTACCAGTGATTGATCAAGATGCATTTTTAGAGAAGTTTGACCAAACGGTCAAAGGCATTTAGCGACCCCGCAGTTTTTTTCCTTTGTTAATTTTGTTGTTTAAGTAAGTACAGATGAAACCAGAAGTTTACATACATTCTAAAAAAAGAAACATAACCATTTAAAAAATGGATGGTAAATCATACTAAATGTTTACTATTTTAGGTCTTTTGGGATTAACTAAATGATTTATATTTGCTAAATGCCAGAACAATGAGATTTTTTTTTTTTTTGAGAATTTTGTATTCATTTCTAGACAGTCAAAAGTTTACACACATTTCCTTGGTATTTTTCTAGCTTTGCTTTTAAACTGTATAACTTTGGTCAAATGTTTTGGGTATCCTTCCACAAGCTTCTCACAATAGTTTGAAGGAATTTTGGCCCATTCTTCCTGACAGAATTGGTGTAACTGAGTCAGATTTGTTGGCTGCCCACAAATTTATATAGGATTAACATCAGGGCTTTGTGATGGCCACTCCAAAACATTCACTTTGTTGTCCTTAAAGCAGTTTTGAACTAATTTAGCAGTATGCTTAAGGTCATGGGGTGTTTGGAAGACTCATTTGTGGCCAAGTTTTAATTTCCTGGCTGATGTCTTGAGATGTTGCTTAAGTATTTCTACATAATGTTCTTTCCTATGATGCCATTTATGCTGTGAAGTGGACCAGTCCCCCCTGCAGCAAAACAGCCCCACAACATTATGCTGCCACCCCTATACTTCATAGTTGAGATGTTGTTTCTAGGTTTGTAAGCTTTCCCCTTTGCCCTCCAAATGTAACACTGGTCATTATGGCCAAACAGTTTAATCTTAGTTCCATCAGACCACAGGACATGTCTCCAAAAATGATTATTTTTCCCAGTGTAATTTAGCAAATTGTAATTGGCTTTTTTTGTTGATTCTGCTTGTTGATTTTCCCATGTTGTCACACAAGGAAGCAGTGTGCTTGAGGTTTTCCTTAAATACTATTCCACAGTTGTGCCTCCAATTAACTCAAATGCTGTCAATTAGCCAATCAGGAACTTCCAAAACCTTGACATCATCATCTAAGCTTTTTCATAGGCATTATAATCTTATTGTATGTAAACTTGACTTCCAAGAAAAGTTATAAAAAATTCTCAAAACAATATATATATCTCTCATTATTCTGCTATTAAGCATAACAGGAACAAATTTGATAATCCTAGCTTACCTAAAATAGAAAAAGTTTAGTCACATTAAAATCTGACTTTTTTTGTTAATGGTTATGTGCCGTTTTATACAGTGTATGTAAACTTCTGGTTTCAACTGTATGTAAGTAATGTGTATTTATGTAGCACATTTGTTGTGTATGGTAATACTCGCAAAGCGCTTCACGATCATCAGGGGGGTCTGTCCACACCACCATCAGTGTGCAGTGGGGGCAACCACAGGCCAGTGCGCTTAACACCCACACCAGCTATTGGTGGAGTGAAGTGACTGTGATAAAGCCATTTTGGTGGGTGGGGATGATTGTGAGGCCATGGTCGGTAAGGCACAATTGAGGGAATATGGCCAAGACACTAAGGTTACATTCCCTACTCTTTACAGTAAGTGCCATGTCATTTTTAATGACCACAGAGTCAGGACCTCAGATTAACTTCTCATCCAATATATGACGCTCACTGACAGTATAGTGTCCCCTTCACTTTTACTGGGACATTAGAACTCACACAGACCACAGGTTGAGCGCCCCCCTGCTGGTTTCACTACCACTTCCAAAAGCAACCTAGTTTTTACTATGTGGTCTCCCATCCAGGTACTGGCCAAGCTCAGTCTTGCTTGGCTTCACTGAGTAACTGGTCTTTGGCTGCGGCCATAAATGTTAATGTTCATTTGATATTATTAGATTTTGTTGATGATGATTTCATGCAGGTAACGGAGTAAGAAAGTCTCCTAATTCTTCTGATGAGATTAATATAATTTTTTTTTTGTTTTTTTGTTTTTGTTTTATTTGCAGCTGTAATTTAATATCTTCGCATACAGAGTAGGGCTGCATGATTAATCGAAAAAAAGATTGTGATCTTGAGTCAACCCCCCAGACGATCTTAATCCAGCATCTCTATGATTCAGCCAATTATATTTTCAAGTTCAGGAGACAAGCATATACTGATGACTTAACAGGTCTTTACATTCTTTTATAAACATTGCTCAGCAGCGTGGACTCCTCCAAATAGTGTTGAAAGAGTCAGCATATTGTATTTATAAGGTATAATTCATAAGTGTATACAATGGTCTAATAATGTTGTCAATAACCCCTTTTACACAGTGATATCGGTAAATATCTGGAAAATTTCCGGAACGACTTTACCGGTATATTTAAAAAAGCAGGCGAGGACGTTACGGAAATTTTCCGGAAAAGAACATTCACACATCCATTCCAAAATACCGGTAAATTCTGACATCATTAACCACAAATGAGCTTTAAACGGCTGCGCTTGTATTTGTAAACATTTGACTAAATTACAAACTCTGTGGATGATCAATATTGTGAACAACTTTCGCAGGATCACTTTCTCATGTCGAGATGTTCATAATATGTGTGTGTGCTGGCGCTCACAGGCTGTTTCACAGGCACACGCAAAGCTTGAAGGTAAACAAACCACGGCTTATCATAAGCATCTCATCGATGATTATTTACACAGTTGGCATTAAGAAGAACACATACTGTAAACGTGATCTGACTAACTTCTAGCAGCTAAATGTGTCTGAAAAAATATTCAAAGGCTTTTATTCTCACAAACCGCGCGGACGTAAATGTGTCTGACTGTTGTGATTGGCTAAAGCAGACGTCTCACGTCAGCACGTTCTAGACGTGCACGTGCTTATTACGGCAATCTTCCTTCTGCATTCACACAGCGCAGCATTCCGGCAAATTGCCGGTAATGTTACAACTTCTTTTTCCGGAAAATAGCCAGAACGAATTTACCGGTATTTTCAAAAAGAACCTGTTCACACATACAACCTTTCCGGAAAATTGCCGGCAATTTTCCGGAAAGGTCTGTATGTGTGAAAGGGGCTTTTGACTGATTGCAAGGATATGTCTTAAACATATTAATTCAGTTACTGATGACTAGAGCAAATGAAAAGTTTTTGTCAAGTCCACTGTTCTACGTCTGTGCGAAATTTTGCATTTTAACCAGCAGTAGACAGATACGTCTACCATTATTATTGTTTTATTATTATTATTTATTTTTTATTTATAATTTAGTTTATTTTACATCTACAGAACCGTGAAAAATGCATGATCTTTTTAACAGTAAAATAATTGTGAAATACTTACAGCAAAACACAAAATAAATTAATAATAATAGCAATAGAATCAAATCTGTCCTTGTTGTTTTATTTTCATATGTTTGATTCAACCATTTGTTTCCTCCTGCATCATAATTTGTGTGCGTGTTTGCTAATATTTGATTAAAATATATAAGCAATTTTAAATATGGCTTGTTTATATCTAATCCATATGTTATATGTTGCTTATAACCACTCATTGAGAGCTGTAAATCCAGCCATCCAAGATTTTACAAAGGTTCATTGAAACAATGTCTAGAAATCCCAAATTCATGAACGTTCTCAGTTACATTGCTTTACTACTAATATTATTGGGAATTCCAAATCTCCACGTTTCAATTTCTGACGATAAGCAAGAAATATGGCATGTTTTCATGTCCAACATGTCCAAGGTTTTTTGGCTCTAGAAGGCTCCTTTGATAACCATGACATGTTGCTGTGTGTTCTGACTGCACAGGAAGACTGAACGTGACACTTTAACAGCTGATTTTATGTGTCCTCGTCTGACCCGTTTTCCTGGAGCGTCCAGATCTCTTTCATTTTGGACTTGTGGATTTGTGAAGCAGCATAAATTAACGTGTCACAGAAGGAACTGCGCAGTATCCACTTGATGTTTGGCATGTGCCTCTAGCATAGATTGCGAAGAGCTAAATAGACTTTTCCAGCACAGCTTCCAGAGGCCATTTGTATAGTTATCTCCGTGTTTGACATAACCTTTTCTAGACATTCAGGACTTTACTTAACATAGCTGACTAGATGCGTCACGGTGTTTGACTGTTACATTAGCTCATGGCTGTCAGCTGTACGCCAGTGGTGCCGCCCTACCCAGAATTCCATTCTCCTGTGGCGGAACGGCTTGTCCTTGAATCCCCTGAGAGCCGTAAACCCACTCTGAAAAGCACACACTTGCGGGGTAGTGTGTGTTTGTGTGTGTGTGTGTGGCACCATTGGCTGTGAGACTGACCTCTGTTTGGCCGTGGGTAAATGCTGTCCCTCTTGACGGACCTCGCAGCTTGTTCGTTCTACAGAGGAATTTGTTTACTTGTGGTGGAGCTACAAATAACAAGAGCGTTTACGTACAGCTGAATAACTTCCTGCTCTCCAGGCAGACACGTAACAAAAACAAGGCCAGAAAGGGAAGTGCTGGACACTTACAGCTGATTTAGGTTGGCCTCAAGGTTTTTTGTTCTGCTTATGTAGTCAAGGTGTATTGTAGTCAAGGTGTTACACCACACTAGTTTGTAATTAAGTTGTTCATGACAGTTTTCCAACTATCTCATCAATTGAAAATTAATTTCAGGCTTTTGCATAAATGATTGACAAACCTAAAACATTGCATCATAATGCAGGTTGTTTTGGTTTGCTGGCTGGTCAAACGTGCTTCCTTGTTTTTAGTTATAGCATGATTTTTTTTAATGTATAGTTATATTAATATAATTAATATAGATAATATATAGATAATTAATATAATTAAATTAATTAAATATAATTAATATTTAACAAAGTGTTTTTTATGGTAAGAGTGTTTTTATTATTTTAAATATATATATATATATATATATATATATATATATATATATATATATATATATATATATATATATATATATATATTTTTTTTTTTTTTTTTTAATTTTTTTTTTTTCTTTTTGTTTGATTAGTTTGATTGATTAACTGTTTGTTTGATTGATTAACTGTTTGTTTGATTGATTGATTGATTAACTGTTTGATTGATTGATTGATTGATTGATTGATTGATTTACCAGATTCATGCATTTTTGACTTCCTACTACCTTTTTGATGTCCTTGGCTGACCACATACTGGATGTATGTGCATAAAAATGCACTGATTGATGAATTATTTAATTCTCTAAACAATTGATAAATTTGTTGTAAATTTTAGTTAGTCCTTCATACACTTGTCAATACTCTTATGGTGTTTTTTTGCATTTACAGGCTTTTGGCAACGCAAAGACAGCACATAACAATAACTCCAGCCGTTTTGGGAAGTTCATCCAAGTGAACTATCAGGAAAGTGGCACTGTTAGAGGGTAAGTTTGTCCCTGTCTGTAGTGTTGTGAAATGCCTGCAACCCTTTGCTAATTTGTTGCTTTTTTTTTTTTTGCAGAGCATATGTAGAGAAATACCTGCTGGAGAAGTCCAGACTCGTCTATCAGGAACACAATGAAAGGTAGAAGACGTTGTGCTGTTATTAACCAATACTAGGAATGGGTCATTTGACTTTGTTTCACAGATTTCTCTCAGTAATGATTAAATCACACTGAACTGAGCTAAACTGAACTGTACTGAACTTAAACACTAAAAACTGAACTACTCTATTCCAGCTACTATGACCATTTATACGAAGCTGCTTTGACACAATCTACATTGAAAAAGCGCTATACAAATAAAGCTGAATTGAATTGAATTGAATTTCTAAAAAAGTGTCCTATTGAAACACTAAATTCCAATTAGACATTCCATACATCAGCATAGAATGATGTATGGAACATAGTGTTAAAATTTCCCCCTTTTGCACTATTTATATAAAGTTATTTTCTAAATACTAACTGAACTAAACTGTTTGCAATCACACAGAACCAAGACAAAAGAAAAGAATGGTAATGATTTTATTTATGAACTGTCCCATACCTTGCTGATCCTATTCACTTCAGCTGTCAATAAGTAGGAAATAAAGAAATCATCTATTGAATTGAAATATTTTGTGCTTAAATCAACATTATTCTCATCTAAACTAAAGTTTAATTGAATATAGTGTTGATTTGATAGAAGCTCATGAGGAATATGTCCAGTAATTTCTATGCTGTGTTGTTGGAGTTACAGTAGTTGTTCAGTTTACATCTACAGATGCTTTATCTCTTGGCTGTCGTTACTGGTCACACTAGTTTTATGACATAAATTCCTTGTTTACTTGTTTTTATGGAGTTGGGCATAAATCACAGCCGTCATACTTGTCCAAGTTTGTCCAACCGAAACTAGTTTGACATTGTGTGACAAGTGGCATGATAAAGCGATTAGTTTCTTTACAGATATGTCAATCTCAGCTTTTTAGAGTCAGTGCCCTTTATTTTTCTCACATATCAAGTTTATTACAGACATACAGTTGTGTGACTTTTTGAACAATACTTCAATTGTATATAGTATGAAATATTTACTTGGTCACAAACTGAAATGCTTGCTTTGAAAAAAACATTTTTAACAGTGATTGCTGGATTTTGATTGAGAATTACTGTGGAAGTTAAATAAACAAATGCAAAGAGACAATGTAGTTTTCAAAAATTGTTAGTTTTAGTTAGAATGATGTAAGCATGCCTTCCCTCAGAGTGCCAAAGGTTTATAACAAGAATTACCTTTTAATTTTATGCTTTCCTACATTGTGTTTTAAAGCAGGGATTTTCAGGGATTGAATATGATCATCCTTGTTCAAGTAACCCTTATTTGACAAATATGGCACACTGCTACTTTAACTCATATTTATTTTTTTTAAATTAAGATTATATTATATTTATAACAAATGCTTTCTTAAAAACATTTATGAGGTAAAGTGTCAGTGTGGCGATTTTCTTTTGATCATTTGCTTCTTGTATAAAGGCCCATCTTAAGTAGTGGAATATATAAATAATAAAAAAGCAAAGGTAGTTAGTCTGTGTTGCATGTACATTTATTTATTTTTTTTATTATTTATTACTTAATGATATGTATACATCTATTAACTTATTTTAGTCATTCTTTGAGTTTTGGATAATTAATTTATTTTAAACGTATTACATATTTAATCTCTATTAAGTTAAATTTAATGATATTTTAATGGTATATATTAATTTAACTAAATGAATATATATTACATATTTAATTTATTGTAAAAATGGCACATTTTACCTATTTCAATGACATTTTAACTGTACGTTTTTAATTTTGTTGTTTATCTCACTAAATTGTATTTTAATTCATTGTTTTCAATAATTATTTAAAAATCATTACATCTTATTTTCCTTTATGCTCATTTGTTTACTGTAATGATTAAATAATGTTAGATTAGATAATATTGAACTACTAATAAAATTACTTTTCATTTATTTTAAATCTTCTTTTCACTCTTAATTACTTAATTTTTTTCAATTACTTGCTTAACTGTACCTTTTTCCCGCTCCAAACATTCCCATGGTCCCATAGCAATTTTTGCAGTCTGTGTAGGTCCCTGGACCGCATCTTGAAAACCCCTGTTTTAAAGATGGGTTCAGCACTAAAATTTGACTCCAAGCAGAATCAGTACTGCTTGGACTGTAAAGCAACTGGCAAATTTATATCCAAATATCTTCAATCGACTAATGGCAGTATGCTGTTTTAAAAAATATATATATTCTGTTTATGTCGCAGGAATTACCACGTGTTTTACTACCTGCTGGCAGGAACGAGTGAAGAGGAGAGGACAGCGTTCCACCTCAAAAAGCCTGAAGAATACCATTACCTCAATCAGGTACGACTTCATCCTGCTGCATGCACTGTACTCACCCTCAGTGACCCCATTTACTACTGCCATTAACATTCCTCTCAGATGAGCCCATTACAAGTGGTCGACAGAGACACATTGCCACTGACACCTGGTTGTAACATGTGTCTCCTGTGACCACTTGTTATCAGATTTCTTTGAGAGAAGGGTCTCTGAATTTATCACCACTTACTATGGCAATGCATGTTGATGTGTGGCTTATGGAAGGACATCCTTAAAGTCTTGTACATGTTTAGTGGTGGCCAATTCCAAATTTTTTAATTGTTTAATTGTTTTTAAACCCATTTTTAAATCCAGATTTGATGGAAAAATGGTAGAAGTCATTAATGCATCAAGACACTTAAGTGTTTACATGGCAAACAATGCACAGTAAACAAAGCCCATGTGCTGCCCTCGACATTGGGAAAGGAGGTTTGAGTGATTCCCTGTTTACACTTGGAGTTATCCACATTCAATAAATATATATATATATATATATATATATATATATATATATATATATATATATATATATATATATATATATATATATATATATATATATATATTTTTTTTTTTTTTTTTTTTTTTTTTTTGGAGCAAATTCATGCTGCTCTGTGCTATACAAGTAAAATGGATTAGTATCTAGCCAAAATGTCTATGAAGACAAATTTTTTTTTCTGTTGTAATTATTTAGTTTTTTTGGTTAAAGTTTTTTTCTCCTGGTTATTTCATTTAGTGTGTTTAAACAATGAGTTTGGGCTACATTTACAAGACAGAGAACTTTTTATATAGTTTCCTGTTTACACAACAACGTTTTCAAAAAGATCTGCATTTAGACATTCATGATAATGACTTAAAATGCTGTACTACATATACAGTACCAGGGAAGTATTTGGCGCTGTCAGCTTGTTAGTAAACAGCAACTGCAGGGAATTGACGATGTATGTATGTATAATTTTCAGTTTGTATATGATGCATCTCAGACACACACTGCAAATTCTGCATACACGCCAACACAAGCCGTAGAGATCATTGTCAATTCCCTGCAGGTAATGTGAAGTAAATCCACACTCTTCTGATTAAGTGTTAGTAAACATTTTGAAACATACAGTGTGGGTATGATGCATCTCAGACACACACTGCAAATTCTGCATACATGCCAGCACAAGCCTTATAGAGATCATTGTCAATTCCCTGCAGGTAATGTGAAGTAAATCAACACTTTTCTGATCAAGTGTTAGTAAAAATTTGAGCATCATGAACATTATCACGTAGTGATTATTCTACTGTCTTTAGTCTACATCTCTCTAACATTGTGTCCTAATTACACTTGACGCTACAAGATTCCACCAACAAACAATTTGGCTGTCTTCACCAATCATAACGCAACACAACAGAAGCAAATACTATCCATTAATTTAAATATCAGCACTGCACTCCCAATGAAATGGTTAGGGTTGTAATCTAATTGATGCATATTAAACCAATTTAGCACTATTAATAGTACATATGATGATAATGAAGATTTTGCACTGACTTTCATTTTCAAACCTTTTCCTTTTTTTTTTTATCAAGTTTAGAGTTAAGTGATCTGTTGCTGCTTTCTATAATAATGACAATATATGTCTCGTTCAAATATTGGTATTGTAAAAAAAAAAAACATACCTTGTACCTGAGGGGATAATTGTCTTTTAGTTTATGCTGTAGTAAATATAATAATGAAATAAAATTAATGTAAAAAAAAAAAAAAAAAGAATAAATAAAAGAAATAAAATAAAATAAAAGAAAGTCGTTTTAACAAGAAAAAGATACAGTTTATCTTATGATGCGTTGCTGCTTCATGTATAGTTGGGACATGGTGTGAACATACTATCTACAAAGAGCTTAGAATGACCAAGAAGCGACACTCTACGGTAACTTTGAAAACAGTCACTAGAGGGCGCGGCAGCCATTTTGGAATGAAAACTCCAATAGAACAACAACATATTAAAAGTCTGTAAAATAAACTATTAAAAGTGCTGATTATTGTGATAATAAGTGTTGTATTGTCATCTTTTAGGTTGTATCTAAGCTTTAATGCGCTTTTTAAATAAAAAAATAAAAAAACAAAGCATCTGCTTGCCATCGCGACAGTAATGAGATCAAATAATAGTAAAATAATACTTCATAGTCTTTGTTTTTATAAACAATTCAATAAAATTTGTCTTTAGTAATTTGTCAAATGGTACAATTTTTTAAATATTTTCCAAAATGGTCATTTATACCCAGACTTCAGCATTGCATATGCTTGCAATGTGATTATTGCGAATGACCACATTGCGGTATCGATGCTGAAATGATATATTATGCAGCTCTAGCCAAAATGCATACAAATACTCCCGTTTTTGGCTGAAAAGTTGTTGTGTAAATGCCCCATTAGAGTTATTTTAGGTTGATCTGTTCCTTTAACCTCCTAGAGCTTATTGGCCACATACGTGGACAGCCCATTTTAGCTCTGAAGTGGCTATTTAAAATACTTTGAGTGTTTTATATTTTATTACAGACATACAGTGTCATCCTGCAACTGTTTTGCAGCTCATGAAATATCCCAAGAACTATTTTTAACTGTCCAAAATGGGGGAAAAAAAATAGTTTTTACTCTCTGATGGTCAAATTATGTTAAATAAAATATATGCATTAAAAACAGTCAGGAAAAAGTGTTTTATGAAAATTCGGACCAAAAGTCCACATATAAGGACATAATTTTTCTCTAAAAGTACATCATATCGAAAGATGATACTTAGGTTTTATTCTAATTAGATTCCAATAAGCCCAAATAGCAAAGATAATTTAAAAATGCATTTAATAAACACATTGGGTCCTAAGAGGTTAAGTCCAGGTGTAAACAGGGTGTAAATGACTTGCTCAGATAAAAGGCTATGGACTTTCACTGTGTCAGGATTTGGGCTTTTATGATATCTTGTTTTCTCAACACAGTAAATATGGCCACATTAATGATATCAGCAGAAATGTTCATAATGATATAAATCATAATAATGTAAGCAGTCAAATTCAACATTTTGACGAACTAATTAGTCCAAATATCAATGTTAGAGGAACTACACAAGTATACAAAAAGTCTGTCTGGAGGATACTTTAATTTTTCTTTTTGTTGTCAAAAAATCTATGTCTATGTCTCAAATCTATGCCAAAAATACAATCAAACATGTTGTGAAAGAAAATAGATTGTCTTGCTTTTGTGTGTCACATCCTCCAGCATGATTGTGTGTGGCAGTAATCGCTACACATTGCATTGTACTCATATTTTCGTGATGGGTGGCAACCAGCGTTAAGGTGCAATCCTGCCACCGACTTGTTGAATGTTAATTGGCACTAAACGAATATCATATGTCCAGTGTTAACATATCTACATAGAATTTTTACAGTTACTGTCAACGTTGCTCATCATGACACCCTAGTCAGGTCTGTGGTGCAAACTGTAAAGGCTATGCTGTTAGAGAAGTCAACGCACACTTGTTGAGAAATTTGGATGCCAGCATTATTTGTGGTGTGTCCCATGTGGAGTCAGTTTTTGTCATGAGTGCGTGTCAGGCAGCTGCTCTCTGAGGCCGTAACAGACCCATTGACGGGATTCACTCTCTCGCTGGGCAAACAGGAAGGAGGGGAGAATGGAGGAAACAGATTCCACAGTTCATTCCTTTCAGCTGGCCCAGTGCTCTCACACACAGAGCCGCTTTAAAACCTAATCCCGCCACAGAAAGCAGCCCCTGTGCTTCTAACATGCCCCTCATTTCCATAACACACACCTGCCTCGTGCTTTTGTTTCTGTGTGAAGTGCTCTTGCATGCAGATGTTCATTCCGTTGTATGTGTGAAAATGTATTTTTGGTCTCACAAAACGTTAAAGGGATACTCCACCCAAAAATGTGAAATTCTCTTACGATTTGCTCACCCTGATGCTGTGCCAGTCCCTGATGCTTTTGAATTTACTTCTGTGGATCACAGAGGTTTTTAGACAGCTCATTTCTGGCTGTGTTACAGTATGTAGGGGAACAGATCTAGAACTGGGGTCCGTTCTTGTTGCATGGATTACTCAATTAGCTGGATTTGGTTATTGATGATTTGACATGATCAAGGATTGTTTCGTTCTTCGAAACTCGTCCAAGAGATTTTGTCAAAGCAACAGTTCGGGTAGCTCAAACCTGCTCAGGAGCAGCAGCTTATTTCATATAAACAATATTAGATCAGGTTTTTTCAAGCAAATGTAATAGTTAAAGTATGTACCGAATGCTAATATTTTCGTACAGTAGCAGTTATAAATACTTTGGTAAATAGTAAATAGTTAAATATATATAAACGTATACTCAACGTATGCTCAAACGTATGTAATCTCCACTTAAACTGTCTAAAAAAAGTTTTTGTACTAAAGAAGTACAAAAACGGTCACATGGTTATACTCCTTAAGGCATTCAAACAGAATTTTTATTAATATGAACCTTTTACAACCACGTACTATTTTAAGGTACCGACCCAGCTCTAGTACAATTTTTGTATGATAATAGACATGCACAATTAAAAAAAATTAAATAAATAAAAAAAAATTAGGGAATAAGAATTTATGCAGTCATGCACATGTTTTGACGGGTAATATTCTGGGGCCCTTATGTATCAACACTGCATATGCACGAAAACTTTGCGTACTCCAGGTTTCACACTCACGTTTGGATTTACTAACAATGAAATGAACGTGACAATGTGCATTGCTCCACAGCAACTTCATGTCTGGCGTACGTGCATTTCTTGTGTGTGTTTGTTTTATTTCCATTGGTGACTCATAGAGGCAATTATGTTAAATTGCAGACTACGAAGTATCTTTGAGTCGTGCAATAGCAGCTGTATGAGACGGGATCATCCGCATTTCAACAATTATATAAGGTTTCCATACCATGCAGTTGACCAGCCAAACATTAAAGCGCAACTTGCAGCGATCGCCGGTTTTCCCAATGTAATCGGAGAGATCGACTGCATGCACATTGCTGTAAAGGCGCCATTTGAAGATGGACTTTGCATACGTGAATCAGAAACATATCCATTTAATAAATGTGCAAATAATATGTGATGCTTAATGCACTTAACATAATGCACACACTTATTAATGATTCCTACTTGTGTTCCTCGTGATGAAGAGTAGGAAAAATCTGATATGTAATGGGGAAAAAAGAAAAATAAGTTAATCAGACGCTGGATTCGAACCAGGTTCAGGAATGATAGTGTCAAAACATGATGCCATGCGCTACATGAGCTTCGCAACTCGTGCTGCTGAAATCTGCTCAACTAACTCTCAATTAGCTCATTCCAACGAGGTGTCTAACAACGAGGTTTCCAACAAAAACCCGCTGCGTTACCGCGTCAGCTAAACTCCCCACACAATTTTTTTTCTTTTGTTATTAATTTCGGTGGACTAACTTGCAAATAACACAGTTTTTCTCCATTCTACCTCCGATAGGCGCACCTCCAATTCACATTCTGTTCAAAGTTTCTCTTTTTGCTTGCTTTTGCCATTGCTTCTTCGTTTGGTTTTGCCAAAGTAGAGTCATTAGCATATTCATACGGGGATGGAAGCTGGGACCTCTTGCATGTTACACTCAGTTTCACGTTAATTCGGATGTACAAAGAGAATATGCGTGTGATTCGGCATACAAATTCATACTTCTAAATTTTTTACTGCGTACGCACATTTAAAGCTTTGTGTGTACGCAATGTTTTAGTATGAATTCAACGCAAGTCTTCGTACATGAGGCCCCTGGTGATTTAATGCTTGGCAATAGTTGCAGACCACTTTACCAATATCAATAGGCTTTTTTGATGCAAAATTATTTTAACATCCAGTTATTACACCGATTAAAAAAATTCGAATAGGGCTAGGCTCCTATAATAAAGATAATCAAAACTAAATAAATTGCTAAATGCTCTTAACATATGAAAATGTAAATCCTGCAGCCCACAACAAATGTGGAAAACTGTTGGATATTATTTTAAACAAACCTTTTACTATGCATTGTATGTCATTTTACGTTCATGAATAATTATATATTAATCACATGATGTCATGTGATTCGCAAACTTGTTTAAAGAACGAAATTAGCCACAGATCAGTTATCAAGATTTCAAGATCTGTTAAATAATCTTAGATCATTTAAGCGAGGTACGGAGAACGGACCCCAGGTTATGAAGCAATCGGATGCATAATAAATAACACAAGTCAAGCATAACATTCGCAAGCTCATTGGAAATATGTGCTTCCACCTAAATTTTTATGAAACTTTAAAAACATACTTATACATTTGACTTGCATTTCTTGGTAAAATCAGTGCTATGGTGCAGTATGACACTAATGATTTTTACAGGGTCATATGGTTGTTGAATAAAGGATTTTCACACATTTCTTTGAACAACACCAAACAAACACCACAAAACATCTGAATTGTGTCTATAGCCCCGTTTACACTCAGGTCTTGATGCCCAATCCCGATTTTTTGGCCTGTCCGTTTACATGTTCTTTTAATTGTGACCCATATCTGATTCATGTGTACATGCCATACAATTTACAACCTTGCTCATGCGTAAGGGCGGGTTCTAGCATCTGCGCCACTCTAGCCATAATGGAAGTGATTGTCCTGCTTTTAGCTCTGTGGAATATGCGAAGTTCGCCCAACTTTAAAATGATTTTGAGGTGGAGGATGAGGGAAAGGGTTGTCATCGCAGCTTGCACCTATGGTTTATATATGGTGTCCTCCACCATATAGAGGAATTTGTGGGTACTAGAGAGATCTCGGATCTGGTGGGAGCAAATTGTGGCGGGCTTTAATGAGGAACATTGGCTCTGAAGTTTTAGGATGAGCACACACACGCTCCTCCTTCTACATTATTTATCCGTGGAGTACGAAAAAAGATGACATACAAAAATGAATGCCTTAATAAATCCGATCTGCTTATTTACATGATAGTCTCATTGTCACATATCTGATTTACAGTATGTCCACATATGAAGGAGGCCTGAAACCGATCTCTGTTTATCCAATGCATGCGTTTTTTTTTTTCGTTTTTTTTCTCGTGTTTACACGGTCATAGGACAGATTCGATTTGTCTCACATATGAGCAAACAATCAGGATTGGGTCACGGTGGCAGTGTAAATTGGGCCTAAGATTTGTATTTAATTAAGTTTTCTCTTATAATTCTCCATATGGGCAAATATTCTGGTGTGGTCGGTTTTTGTATGTCAATTCACTGTCAAAACTATTTGAAGGAACAGGAGTCAAGCATGATCTACAGCATATGTATTTTAGTTTTAAAAAATTAAAATGTTTGGATTTCCTCTTACACACCTACTATTTTATTACTGAATTCAATGATTCATCAACTTTTAACATATAGCTTACCTTCAAACGTTTTTGTGTGGTATTTAATGCATCAGTTTTTAAGGGTAAATGCACTTGAGATAAATGGACTCTATCTCTATCTCATTCCCTATTTACAACAGGAATAGAAACAGATAACAGGAATAGTTAACACAAAAATGTAACTTAATTTAACAATTAATATTTTATTTGTTTTATATAAGATAAAAATTAGAAATTAGTATATTAAAACTCAGATTTAGAAATGTGTTGAAAAAACTTTCTGTCAAAGAGAAATTGGGATAAAAATTAAACAGGTAGCTCATAATTAAGGAGGGCTAATTATTCTAATGAGTTAGCATGAGAAGAATGACTAATAAGGTTGTTACAATTTTTGGTGGAGTATCTTTTTAAATGTTCGGAAATATCAACAAAGCTTTTGATAATTCACGTGTGTGTTTTCATTTGTCAGGTCTGCGTTTCTGTTTCTAACATCAAACTAATTTACTTGAGCTAATCTACAGCAATTAAATCATCAATATTAAAACTTGTAGTCACTGTTTGGACTAATATTGTGATTCATTCCTACTCATTATTTTTGACCAGTATGTGGTGCTCACTAGTGCAGGTCTTGAATTTCCACATACAGAGGAATCTCTGTGTCCAGGCAGTAGTTTTTCTTTTTTATATATCCCTGATTTTTGTGTGTCCATCTGGCTGCACGCACAATCTCCTCTGCACAGTTACAAATTCAAGAGGGCAAAACTGAAAAATATCAAGTTATTTGGTTTCTTAGAACTGCCATAAACCTGAACGCTCCAGTGAGCTGAGAAACTTAATAAGGAAGAAACTTTAGAGGTGTGAATTCTTGTCATTTTTGCAAAGTACCAGTATAGTAGCTCTTTCTTAACTTCCGTCTCTAATGTCTCAAGGCCTCAAAAAATGCGGAGAATTCACATGGAAAAAAAAACAAAACTTCTACAGAAAACGTTTTGACTGTGGTTTCTAGTTTCTGTTTAGCAAGTTGTTTTGATTTGCTAACTGTCCAACTGTTTTTGTTACGCAAGATTAAATAATAAATGCTATTTGATTCTCCGTAACACTTCACAAAAATTTTCTTTTTATGAACATTATTAGTGCATTTGATAAGATAAAATAAAAATTAAATCTGCAAATAAGTAAAGAGCAACTAAAAAAATCAGTAAAAAGCAAGATTAACTTAATATTTAGACCAGGGGTGCCCAAACTCTGTTAAAGAGGGCCGGTGTCTTGCAGATTTTTGCTCATCCTTGCAGGTTAGTTGAGGCTAGTTGGTTTCTAGAAAGCTGTTTCTTAGTATGTGTTCTTCAGTGATCTTGCGCCCTTGTGTTCTCATGGAAGATCATCATCAACTGCCAAAGTTTAGTTCCAAAACTCAAGACTGCAAGAACAGAGGAAGCGTGAAAGTTCCCGGATGTGTTCTTGATATTGAGGATGTGTTGATGGAGACTTGAGTGCAAAGCTCACACAGAAGTCATTGCTGCTGATTATAAAAATAATTTAAAAAAAGGAGATAGGAAACACAGCATTTTATACCTGTTTATTATTAAAGTTCAGAGATAAAACTTATTTATCTCAGGAGTTTCCCTAAATGAGACGGTAGAAGTATATATTTAAATGAAAATCACATTAAGGTTGTTTATTTGCTGAAATTTGTATTGAAATCAGCTTTATTTGTATTGTACAAAGAATATTTGTAAGGTTTTTATGCTGTAATGATTTAATTATTTTCCATTAAAACCGAGTGAAGGTCATGTGACCATCAGGAGGAACGCAGCATCTCATTTCTCAAAGGATGCGTTCCATGTTCTCACGCCCTCCCGAGTTCATTCTTCCGAGGTGACCTGGCAAGACTGCGATCCATGAGAACGCAATTGGGAAAGAGCCTGATTAGCTAGCCCAGGTGTGTCTAATTAGGATTGGAACTTAACTTTGCAGGACACCGGCACTCTAGGACTGAGTTTGTGCACCCGTGATTTTCTATATATGAAAATTAAGACAGTTAGATAGTATTTCTTTATAAAAGTTATTTTCAGTAATTAGACTGATGAATCATAAAGACAAATAAGTTGCACTTGATGTTTGAGTATTAAAGTAACTTTTTAAGTTAGTTGAGTGAAGTTTTCTACAAAACATTATGTAAATGTATTTGTGCAGTATATCGTGAACTAATAATCAGGAAATGTATATCATTATAGCTTTATCATTTAAATTAAAAATGAACATATCAGGTTAGCTACTAGACAGTAATGTACCTTTTAAAGTTGATTAGATTCTTTATAAATATTTACTTAAGGATAATATTACCTTCCTTACGGTTATGAAAACAAAATCTTAAATATCCTAAATCTTCACATAACCTGTTCCAGGACCTGTCTCTCTTCATCTCATTGTGTGCCAGCTTTTGTCATAATCAAGTACATGTACATGTCATTTTGTGTTTTTGTCTTGTCGGAATGGAATACTAGCATACTGCCAACTTCTTAGAGGTCAGAATTTACTAAATGTTTAATCCAGTTTTTATTTACAGTTAAAGTCAGTTATTAGCCCTCTTATAAATCTTTTTTTGTTTGTTTTTAAATATTTCCCAAATGATGTTTAACAGATTCAGGAATTTTTCACAGTATTTCTTTTAATATTTATTTCTTTTGTTTTATTTCGGCTAAAATAAAAGCAGATTTTAAATAAAAAACAAAAAAACAAAAACAAAACAATTTTAAGTTCAAAATTATTAGCCCTTTTAAGCTGTATTTGTTTTCTTTATTATCTAAAGAACAAACCACTGTTATACAATGATTTAACTAATTACTTGCCTGTTTAACCTAATTAATCTGGTTAAGCCTTTAAATGTGACTTTAAACTGAATACTAGTATCTTTAGAAATATTTAGTGAAATATTATGTACTGTCATCATGGCAAAGATAAAAGAAATCAGTTCTTAGAAATGAGCTATTAAAACTATCATGTTTATAAATGTATTGAATAAAAAATTTTCTGTTAAACAAAAAATGAAGAAAAAAATATACAGTACGTTACAAAAGTCAGTTTTAAGAGCACCAAATAATAACTTCTAGTTAATCATTTGGAAATGTAGAAGTGTTTTTTTTTTATGTGGAAATGTTTTTTTTTCGATGAATCATCCATTGTACTGCATACCAATCATCACAAATACTGCAGAAGACCTATTGTAACCCACATGGACCCACGATTCTCACAGAAATCAATCAAAAAAAAATTCATGGTTTGGAGTTGCATTCAGTATTGGGGTGTGTGAGAGATCTGCAGAGTGGATGGCAACATCAACAGCCTGAGGTATCAAGACATTTGTGCTGCCCATTACATTACAAACCACAGGAAATGGTTTATTCCTCAGCAGGATAAGGCTCCTTCTCATACTTCAGCCTCCACATCAAGGTTCCTGAAAGCAAAGAAGGTCAAGGCGCTCCAGGGTTGGCCAACCCACTCACCAGACATGAACATTATTTAGCAGATTAAGTATTATTGGTAAGCTGAATCCAAAGACTCTTGATAAACTCTGGGAGTCCTGCAAGAACGCTTTCTTTGCCATTCCAGATGACTATTAGTAAGTGATTTGATTCATTGCAGAGATGTATGGATGCAGTCCTCCAAACTCATGGGAGTCATACACAATATTCATTCTTTTCCACTGCACCATGACTTTATATTCTATACTGGACATTTTTTCTGTTAAGTGACAGGACTTTTGTCTAAGCATAGTCAGACCGTACTGTCCTAAATAAAACAAATATGATCCATGTCTTGATTTTGGTAAAAATATGTGTAATCTAGAGGCCTTTGCCTTTTATATAAGCCACTTTTGATACTAAATGATCAACTAGAAGTCAATTTATTAATTGTTGTTCCTAAAACTTGCATAGGCGGCAAGACTTTTGTCAGGCAGTGTACAGAGGAGGGCTAATAACTGATTTCAACTGTCGAATATGTGATTCCTTATCTTGTAGTAATCTTATGCCGAGCTTTAGAAAAAATCTAGTTAAATAATACTTTAGAAAGGAAATAAAAATGAAAGCTTATATGTGCTAAAAATACACACTATTTTGTGTACATGCTAAAAAATTAGTATGAGTAGTATAGCAGTATCCCATTCCAAACATAACCTCAGTGTTTATAACCAAGAGCATGTGGCTATATCCCATAATGCTTTAGCTCTCTCATTTTTATAACGGCATGTGTTTAGCAGGCACACTGTGGAATGTTGCTCTAATCCCATCTATACCTTACTTCCAGATGACAAAGAAACCTCACAGGCCGCACTGGGGAAATTACTATGAGAATGAACCGGTCAGTATTGAAATATTGTGTCTTTGCTGTACAGAGACGTGTCGCTGGCTCCACAAATCACTTTCCATAGTTTTCCCCTCACACAGCACACCACTCCCATCCTCTCTGTGTGTGTGTTTGTGTTTGTGTGTGTGGTTTGGGATGTAATTAGCGCTCACTACATCTCGCCGGCTTTTCTTTTAGGCTGTGCTTTGGCGTTTGGTCATTGTGTTTTTGAGGTGTTCCCTGATCTGGCGTCATGTAATTCTTCTGCTTCTATTAATAGCCTGAACTCTGGGCATCGCGGTCAGATCTCTTTTGCCAAGTAAACACTGTAGTCGATTGGAAAGGAGCGATAAGCAACCGTGCAAACAAGCTTTATTTGCATTGGGAGGGTGCTACAAATGTAAAGTTGATATCTTAGACTTGTGCTGCTGATACAGACGTGCTACCAGGCTCAACTAGGTTGAGATTTAATTGGGTTAAAAACTGGTGTTGTCATGGTACCTAAATTTAATGAGATAATAATTTATAAGACAAATTATATACACTCACTGGCCACTTTATTAGGTACACCTAATTCCCTAATCCATTGTGGCATAGAATTCCCTTAATCCATTGTGGCATAGATTCAACAAGGTAGGTGGTTCAACAAGGACAGGTATACTTAATAAAGTGGCTGGTGAGTGTATAATGCACTGCAAAAAAATAAAAATAAAAAAAATAAATAAAAATTGCTGGATTGCGCAAAATTCATTCATTTTTTCCCAACACAAATCCATTTAGTTCGCTCAATTAGTTTAAGTAGATTCAACACAAACCAATGAAGCTTGCCCAAAATAAATTCTGAATTGTTTTGTTTAAGCTTATTTTAAGTAAGTAGTTTGAACAAGCAGAACTACTTTTTTGATGTACCAATACATTTCATTGGTCCGTTGTAGCAGTATCATTGCAAAAAAGTATTGTAACCTATTTAATGGATGCACTGGGGTGCTGTTTTTGAACATGTCAGTAGATTACTTCAAAAACAAATAGAGAGTAACAGTAATCTTGACAAACTATACATCAATCTAAAGCTACAACCCTCAAGCAGAGATTGTGGCAAGTAGTTTTTTTCAATGGGAAGCTTAAAAAGTGTATTTGCTAAATTTTAAAGGTTGTACAGGACAGTCTTACCAGAAATGAAGTATATACATTTTTCACACATTAAGGGCTCTATTTTGAAAATCCATACGCAAAGCGCAGGGCGCAAACGCATTAGGGGTATGTCAGAATCCGCTTTTGCTAATATAAGGATAAAAAAATCCGCTTTGCGCCGCGGCGCATGGTCTAAAAGAGTCTCATCTCCCATTCCCTTTAAGAGTCAGTTGCGCCGCTCCATGGCATATTTGCTATTTACATGACGTAAAGTAAGTCTGAGTGGAAAAACTGAGCGTTTCACTAGCAAGAAAACAGTTAAACAGAAAACTAGCAAACAACAATTACGTTGCACCTTGCGCCACATTGCGTCGGGTGTATGATAGGGCCCTCAACCTTTAACTATATAAACCCTGCATGAAATAATACAAAATTATCAGAATTTTGTGCTTTTTATTTATATGAATCTATTTTTCTCTAATGAAGTATAAATCCATGTTCTTTGCACACACTAATTAAACTGAAGTTTTTCATTTATTTGTATTTTTAATTGGGCTGATACTCTTCAATTATATTCTTATTCATTATTAATTTAATTTACTAATTCAGTAAGTTAACAAGCAGTTAGTAGTTGTTGGTTGGGAAAATTAAAACAATATAAAATGTCAAATAAATGTTTGTTGCAAAAAGATTGAATGGCAAAAATTACCTTTCAAGATTGTCATATCGTATATTCTTTTGTGCCACTCTTGAAAATGTTGAAAGAATCCAGTCAATGTTTAGTAAAATTAACTTAATGCATAAAAAAGTAGCTATACTTGTATAGTAGCATATGACTGATATATTGGTATCAGAATTGACATAAAGAAAATCCTTTGGATTGATTTCTATATTTGATCAAAAAATACATTACATAAAAATAAAATATGTATATCGGATTGATATTGGTTACAACAACGCATTTTTTTAGTCCATTTATACTAAAATATGAATAATAGTTATTTAATAAATAGTGTTACTAATGTAACAGATTTTTTTTACTTGTTTATAAAGTGCACTCTCAGTAAGGTGTAGAAGATTGCGTACAATAGTTTTTTTATAAACATTTCGATCACACATAATACAGAGAACTTAGAATTGTGCAGTTAAACAGATCAAGTGAATTTGTAATGAAATCAACATCTATGGCATATAGTCATAAACCATCAATGAATTCAATGGGGAACATAAAATGTAAATAAAACGTAAAATGAAAGGAAAAAAATGTATGATAAAATCAATTAATGTCACACTTTGTGACAACAAACATTAAGTAAATAAATAAATAAATCATGAAAATAAATAAACAAATAAATAAATAAAGTAAGCACATTTCCTTATTTTCCTTAGAAATGCAGGAAAAAGATTTTTTTCTGTCACTCCATGTCATGAATGGAGATCTGATTGCGATGCTGTTTTTTTTTCATACCACTGAAGTCATGCAAGCCACATATTTTAGATTAATCAGAATTGTACAAGTTTTGAGATAAACATGAATACACTACAAGGAAACATCACACAAACCAGTGACCAAATCAGCAGGGGTATAATGGTGGCATGATTGTTGTTTTTATGATGTTGTTTTCCTGGTTGTTGGTGGTGTGTCTTCTTGCTCTCTCTATCAAGGGTGTCAAGCTGTGGATGTTTGGATATGAAGCCATCATTTTTGTGGCTAATTAGTGCTTCTTGTTTTGATATGCTTCAGTGTAAATGTATAATTTATTTTGTCTTTACATGCAAGTTGCTATTTATTGTCAATCTTTGCATAATGAGGAAACAATGCATGAAAGTGCATGAGCAATGTATTAATGATGCTAAAAATGTTTTGCTATACTAATGTCTTTGCTAATATTATATTTATTTGATTGTTTTTTTTTTTTTATTTGTTTTTTTTTTTTTTTTTTGACTGCCCCAGAAGAGTATACATAGTGGAGGTCAACAGTTTGCATCAATAACAACAACAACAACAACAACAACAACAACAACAACAACAACAACAACAACAACAACAACAACAACAATAATAATAATAATAATAATAATAATAATAATAATAATTATTATTATTATTATTATTATTATTATTAATGTTGTACTTGTAGTTGTTGTTCTTGTTGTTACGATTATTAATATGATCTATATTATATTATATTAAATTATATTATATTATATTATATTATATATTAGATTAGATTAGAATACATTTTTGTTATTGTTATGACTATTGTTATGATTAATATTATTCATTATTTAAAATTTTTATTATATATTTATTTGTTTGTTATATTATTTTCTATTGTTATATATTTTTTTAATTATTAGTATTATTATTTATTAATTTTATTTAACTAGTTTTAAGTTATCTATTTTAATGCTTGATGTTTTCTTGTGATTAACAAACAAAACAAAAAAATTTTTCATTTTTTTAATGTGCAGTTTCTAAGATCTTTAAAGGCAATTTTTTCTCTCTCTCTCTCTCTCTCTCTCTCTATATATATATATATATATATATATATATATATATATATATATATTTTTTTTTTTTATTATTATTTTTTTTTTTACTTCTGCCAAAAAATGTTCAATTCGAACAAACGGTACATTAATGGAAATTTATTTATTCATGTATAGAGGATGAAAAATAACACAAAAATATACGTATGACTAATATAAATACTACTATATTGTACTATATATAAAACATATGTTGTACTACTACAAATATAATTACTTAAACAATGACTTTTGCTGCATATTTAAACTACTTAATTAAAATAAGTTGAGATGACAATTCTTGAGTTTTTTGGACATCTTAATTGTTTTATGTTGTATCCACTTAAATTTGTAAATCAATTAAGTTGTCTTTTTTGATTTGTGTGGTGACGACATAAAGGAGTTGTGTGGAACACTGCATTTTTTACAATGCTGTTACTTGAATTAATTAATTGCTTCATTGATGAATGCAAGATAATTTTTTTAAGGACTGCACTAAACTAAAACATTGTCAAGTCATGTTTGATTTTATAGGGCTAATACAATGTAGATTGTGCCAAAGCCGCAAAGTCCAGTCAAATGACTAAGTAACAGCTGTTTTCAAAACTGATGCGATTAACACAAAGTTACAATATTATAATGATTTTTTAATTGTCATGTGATAATAAAAATAACAGAACTACACGGTATAAAGGGATTAGTTACTTAAAGAGAGTAAACCAGTTGCCTTAAAATCAACAAGTTGACTTTACAAAAAATAATTTAAGTTGTAATTTGGAACTGTTAGTTATGCAAATTGTTAAAAAAAAAAAAAAAAAGTAAATCAATCACTTTTTGTCAATACACCTTTATTAAATATTAATAAATACACCTTTATTAAATATCACTTTTTGTCAATACACCTTTATTAAATATTAATAAATACACCCCCAACACTACCCCCCCCCTCCAGTTTGTATCTAGCAAAAGTGACATACAGTAAATATAAGTTAATAAGTATAATAAATCTGCTCTTCCAGACTCCAGTTTGTCTTCTAAATCCAACACAGGTGTAAGAATGGTTTTAACCACAGCAGTTCGAACTGTTGTTCTGCCGAGTGACTAAAAAGTGATCAGCATGATGGTAAAAAAATGCACATTTCTAGTCAAACCATTCTTCTGCAATCTCATACCAAAAACGGAAATAAGGGCAGTATTAATAGCTATAAATGTGGGAGAGCGTTGATATTATATGATTGTATTGTATTGCTATATGGAACAATTAAGTGTTGATGTTAAATCAAAAGTAATTCACAAATACTTAAAAATAGAATGATTTAATGACAATAATTCTCTATGGTTACAACTGAATTAATAACAAAATACTGTATAAAATGATAAAATATGAAATGATAAAACATATGGTCTAAATTGTACCCAGCTTAAATGTAAAATTAAAGTTACCAGAGGTAGAAGGAGAGACACAGAGGGAGGGAGAGAGAGACAAAGAGAGCAGGCCCAAAAGCCTGATTGCAGTAGAGTCAGAGAAGATAGACTCCAGAGGAGGAGAGGAGCAGAGCAGGAGAGAAGCAGGCCAGGAAAAGAGAGGGCAAGAAAAGAGACAGAGCTCGAGTTTACCACCTGTTTTGTATCTTTTTTGACCATGTGACTAAAGCCATTCAAGACATTCAAACTGACCAATCAACATGTGACCACACCATAAAACCCCCAAAGTCCACACAACAGGCCCTGATCTTATCAGTTTCTGCCTAAGTGCATATGATAATTTAGCCTCTTACAAAGGCTTTAATTGTAGATTTTATAGAATTAATGAAGCTCCAAATATGTAATATTTTAATAATAACAGAAATCATTTGAAAACAGACGTGCTAAAATATTCCAACACTATAAAATAGGATTAGTTGCCTTTAAAAAAAGGAGTACAATTAGCATAATTATAACAATAAATTCAACTTTACATTTCCAAGTTAGGTGACGCGGTGGCGCAGTAGGTAGTGTTGTCGCCTCACAGCAAGAAGGTCGCTGGTTCGAGCCTCGGCTGGATCAGTTGTCATTTCTGTGGGAAGTTTGCATGTTCTCCCCGTGTTCGCATGTTTGGGTTTACTTACAATATTTTTGTAAAGTTACCTTGTTGCTTTTAAGGCAATTGGTTTACTCGCTTTAAGTAACCAGTCACTTTTTTGCAATGTACACGCCAACTTATCCAGCATATGTTTTGAGCGGATGCTCTTCCAGCTGCAACCCAGCACTGGGAAACACCCATAAACTTTTATTCACACATACACTACTGACAATTTAGCGTATTCAATTCACTTACAGCACATGTCTTTGGACTGTGGGGGAAACCGGAGCAACCGGAGAAAACCCACACCAACACGGGGAGAACATGCAAACTCCACAAAGAAATGCCAACTGATCCTGCTGGGACTCAAACCAGTGGCCTTGCTGTGAGGCAACAGTGCTAACCAATGAACCACAGTGTTGCCAATTAATTATAATATTATACAAATATAACGTTTTATGGTGCTTTTGTCAAACCAATTCCTTGATGGAAAGACCTCTTTTAAAATATAAAAAAGGTACAAGCTTTTAACCACTAATATGTCATATATAGTGTCAACTTGCTTCAAACTCAAATTGTAACCTGTCTGTCTGTTTTCTCAAGTCTGTTTTGGTTGAGAAGTCTTACATCATTTAACACAAGAAAAAAGCATTTTAAAACATGTCCGACTCTCCAAATGTGAAGAAGAGAAAACAAATGGGCAGGATTTGGTTTGAACCATAAAGCTTCTAGAGTTTCAGCACTGTTTGCCTTTCCACTGCTCTGGTATGCTATAATTTTGGCATCAGTAATGAAGCGAGGCGATGAAGGAGACACTGTCTCATTACGGGGAGGACGTGTGTGTAAAATTGACTGCGTTGTTGTGAGCAGGAAGCCGTTTCTCTGCCAGCTGGAATCAACCGCAGTGGATGGCAGAGGTCCTGCTTTACAACACTTTGCACAACTGTAGTGAAAGAGCGGTTGGAGGTGCTGACAGCCCTTGCAATGACGACTAGGGATGATGCCATTATAAAAAAATGCCAGCTAATTTTAGGATTCAGGACTGATAGGCTTGTGTTTTTTTACAAAATTAATGCAATTATAGAACTTTTCATATTTTCAACGCTAAGTATGATGGCTGATAATATGAGCCAATCCTCTAAATCACACTGTAGTATATATGTATTACACATATACACTCACTGGCCACTTTATTAAGTACAACTTACTTGTACCGGGTTTTGCCTTCAGAACTGCCTTAATCCTTTGTGGCATAGATTCAACAAGGTTCTGGAAATATTCCTGGATTTTGGTCCAAATAGACATGATAGCTTCACAGAGTTGCTGCAAATTTGTCGGCTGCACATCCATAATGCGAATCTCCCAATCCAGCACATCCCAAAAGTGCTCTATTGCATTGAGATCTGGTGACTGTGGAGGCTATGTGAGTACAGTGATGTACAGTGATAATTAGTACGGTTAGTACGGATGTGGTACTAATGGGCCCAAAGTGTGCCAAGAAAATATTCCCCACACCATTACACCACCACCTGCTTAATTAGTAGAAGGCAGCATGGATCCATGCTTTCAAGTGGTTGATGCCAAATTTTGACCCTACATTTTGAATGTAACAGCAGAAATCGAGAATCATCAAACCAGGCAGCGTTTTTTCAATCTTCTACTATCCAGTTTTGGTCAACCTGTGTGAATTGTTGTCCCAGGGTGCTTTCACACCTAGACTTTTGTTTCAGAACCTGTCTTGTTTGCCCAGTTAGCGCGGTTCGTTTGGCATTTGTGAATCCAGCTATCGCACTCGGATCCGCGCCAAAACAATCGGTCATAGATCGCCCGAATGAGGTGGATTCGGCTGGATTGAAACAAATTCTCTAGCAGATTGATTGGTAGTGAGAAAGTGGCTATATCACAGTGTATGATGGATATGGCATATATACGGATATATAAAGAGAGAATTATGAGTAGAGCGGGAGGTCATTCCTAACTGTAAATGTGTGTTTCATGTTAAAGCCTATAATGCATAAGCCAACTGCTATGCATGAGAAAGTCTTACCTCTGATTTATACTTGGTGACGATGTCTGTGGGCATCACTTTTCAAAATGAAAGCACAGCTTTCGTAGCCTATCTGCCCCAAGGTTGCACATGTTGTGCATTCAGAGATGCTCTTCTGAATACCTCAGTTGTAACAATTGGTTATTTGAGTTACTGTTGCTTTTCAGCTCAAACCAGTCTGGCCATTCTCCTCTGAGCTCTGCCCTTTTTCGGACCATTCTCTGTAAACACTAGATATGGTTGTGCATGAAAATCCCAGTCGATCAGCAGTTTCTGAAATATAACAGCCATGCTACGTTCAAAGTCACTTAAATCACCTTTCTTCTCCATTCTGATGCTCGGTTTAAATTGCAGCAGATCATCTTGATCATGTCTATGCGCCTAAGCAAATTGAGCTGCCATGTGAATGCCTTATTTAAAATATGCATCACAAGCAGTTGGACCTAATGGTCGGTGAGTGTATATATACACTGTAAAAAAAAAATGCTGGGTTCCACACAATCGATTTGGCATAGGACTACATAAAGAAATTATGTTAGTGTATTAGTTATTACAAATGAAAGTGGATTGAGCATAAAACAATTAAGTTGTCCCCAAAACACCCTCAAAAATTTTGTTGTTTCAGCTCATTTTCAATAAGTAGTTTGAACAAACAGCAAACATCATTTTTAGAGTGTACGTTCAAACATATGCTTGATATTTTGTTAAATTCAGAGATTGTAGAATCACAGCACTATATTTACTGTATATATAGAAAGAGGTAATGATCATAATATTGGTAATTTAATTGCATTTCAGTTTGTTCTTCCTGTTTTTTTAAAGACATTGTGCACATGGCGTTTTGATTAACTTTAGATTAAATTGATGAAAGTCAATCTGTATACATAGAAAACAGAAAAAGTAAGGCATAAGCTTTAATGATACATTTAACTTGCATGGAAATAATCCGTAAAACCACAGATTTATTCTTGTTAAAAATACATAAAAGAATAAGTGATCATAATTCTAAATTTTATTATATTTCAGATTAATAAAACTTTGACAACTGAGTAAAAACTAGTGGTCTGAAGGAGAGTAAAAAAGTATTTCAAATAACAATTGAACATTTTTTGGAGCTTCACTGTGATTCTTAATTTGATATGCCATCAGATGTTTCTTGTTCAAGTTATTTTAGTGCATGTCTTCTAAATCATAGTAAAAATGTATCATAGTCTTTATTTTGCTTTATTATAGTAATGTATGAGAAAAAAATAAGCTTTAATGTACTTTTAATGTTGCTTTAATAATACCTGAGACCTCATTTTAGTTTAATATGTTGTCGTAATTATTGATAAGTGTGGTAAAATGTTAGTTTTACGCTAATTAGTATTAATATTGCACATTGAGAAACTCATATCTTGCAGATAGAAAATATGTGTTGCTCTATTTGCTGGAATTAGTAACAAGTGCAAATTGATTCATCCAGATTTTCTTTGTTGGATATAGTGTAGTTGATCCACAGCTTATTCCTCGCTGTTTTCTGATCCAGTTCCATTTGATGAAATGAATCGAGTCATAAATTGCTACGTTTCTTATTGCCATCGCTGATGTGCCAGTTTTCCAGGCTTTGTATGTTAAAAGCAGATTACCCAGACTTTTTCCACTGCATGCGCAAAACATGCATATGCCAACATTCAACTTCATTTTTAACCAGAGAAAATATGGCAACTCCTGCCTTATTGACCAAACTTCATAATGACATGGTGCTCTGAGTCAATCAAATAAACCTTGACAGATTCTCTCTGGAGCATCAGCAGCACATAAAACCCCCGAAAGCAGCTCGACATTACTGTAAATGCATACAAGCAGATAAAATTGAATTGAGTGTTGGTGTGCTGAAACAGGTAGAATTAAAACAGGACATCATAGTATTTGTGGGCTTTCTGAACAGATACTATAGAGTAGGTTTATATTGGTGTCAGATTTAGCTTTAAAATACTGGTCCATTAATTATTGTTATTGTATTTACTAACATGAACAAAAATTAGCAATACGTTTACTACTGTGTCTAGTCATCCTCGTTAACTTTAGTAAGTATTATTAAAGTTAAATAACTGTTGTTAACCTACTTTGCATTATCTATTGTTAACAAGCACAACGTTGGATTTTAATCATGCATTAGTTAATGATGAGCTTAGGCCTGTCACGATATCTTATCTTTTCGTGGAAATATATAGCACCAAAATTAATTGCAAGAAATGATATTAGGTCATACTTTATTTTGATGGTCCATTCGTTGAATTTAAGTTACAATGCATCTATGTGCCAACTAATTCTCATTAGATTTTAGGTAGACTGTTAGGTTGGGGTTAGGGTTAGTGTAAATTGACATGTACTTGCAAAGTTTCTTATAGTCAGTTAAATGTCTGTTTAGCAGCAGTGTCAACAGATATTTAGCAGAAAGTCTATTTATGCTCAAATGGACCACAAAATAAAGTGTTACCCGATATTATTGTGATTTTAAGACCATTTTGATACTGTAATAGCATCACAATGCAAGTATGCTCTTCCAAAAACACATTATATTTTGTTCTTAAGAATATTTTATTTAATTATACTCATTTTAACCATTTATTTATTAGGCATTGGAGTCACAATGTGAAATATCCTTAACATATAATAATAAAAATAAATGTTAACAAAAAAGTGCAAGGTAGAAAGAACTAGAAAAAAAAGTAACAGATCTGTTTTCATTCATCAGGCACCCATGAAAATATACTATAGTAATTTATAGTAAATACAACAGTATTTTTTTTTTTAACCAAACTGACACTGACATTGTTTTTTATATATGGGCCATATATATATATATATATATATATATATATATATATATATATATATATATATATATATATATATGTATATATATATATATATGTATATATATGTATATGTATATATATGTATATATATGTATATATATATATATATATATATATATATATATATATATATATATATATATATATGTATATATATATGTATATATATGTATATATATATGTATATATATGTATATATATATGTATATATATGTATATATATATATATATATATATATATATATATATATATATATATATATATATATATATATATGTATATATATATATATATATATATATATATATATATATATATATATATATATATATATATATGTATATATATATATATGTATATATGTATTATTATTTTATTATTATTATTTTTAACTAGCAAATTAACATCACCTAAGTTTAATAAACGCTTTAGTAGTTTTCATTAGGAGTTTAGTTCGATTAACTAATGTTAACTATTGGAGCGTTATTGCATAGAGTTACAGAGTGTTCACACTGCCATCGGCGAGAGGGTCATTTGCTCCAGCTGCCCTGCCATTAGCACTCTCAATGCTTAAAAAATCTATTTAAAGCTGTTTGTTTAGTGCGGATTTAGTGGTAATTTAAATGGTTGTCTAATGACCTGTCCACATGAACACAAGGCTTTTTTCTATGCAGTTTGTGCACACTGAAATGATCAGGAAGACTGAAATCAGGAGACCTGAAAACTCGATCAGAGTGAAGATTTTCCTAAACTCATAGTACAGTGTGGTCTTGTGGACATGATAACCATTTTGCCTCATGATGTCAGTTGCGACGCTTCACTCTCGTTGGTGAATTCTCTCATTAAGCATCAGGGGATAGCATATCGTTCATCGAATGCGCACTTTAGAATCTCCTCTGAAGGAGTACTGTAGGTTATCTGGGAACTTCTCACATACTGATTTTTGAATACTATGAATTCGGACATACTGTATTTAACGTACAATATAATATAGAAGTATTAAATTTCAGATGCAGTACAGGTCTTCACACTAATGTTAATTTGAACCTAGCCTACAATACAAACTGGGAAACCCGCTATGGCAATAATCAAACTCTATTGGATTGCATTCTCTGGAATCCTCTCAAGTGGTAGACTTGTACATTCTAATGATAATAAGTTGCCCTGAACCATGTCATAGCTTATTACTATGAAGTTTACTGATTTAAACTCTCCTTGACTATCACACTGTCTAAAATTTGCCACACCAGTTTCACCGGAGCTCGTCGATGGCTCCCATTGAAAGGGTCATTCTACTTTTATGCTCTTGCTGACGAATGGCAATATGAACCCACAATTAAAGTACAATAAGACATATAATAGTGACAATTTTTGATCAATATCTCAGCATGTAGTAGAATAGATTAAAATGTATTGTTCATGTTTGAACAAATAATGAACTAAAAAAAATTCTAAGCATAAGTAGCTGTTATGAACACCCCTTAAATACTTAATACTAAAACACTAAAACTTAAAATGCTAAATAATTATTTGTTGTGTTTTGAAGTGCTCAATATCAATATTAAGCATGTTCATTATCACAATTTATTAAATTTTGTCATATGTCTGCAGTGGAGTCATTAAATAAAATCCTTGCACAGCAAACCACCCACGATGAATAAAAATGGTGTTTTATTGTTTGGAGGTCTGGTAACTTTCCTTTTCTTGTGGACACCAGCAGGATTGCTTCACAGTGGAAGGGGAGGATCTTAAGCACGACTTTGAGCGCTTGCAGCTGGCTATGGAGATGGTGGGCTTCCTTCCCACCACGCGTAAACAGTGAGTTTCTCCAAAACACACAGCTTTGCATACAGTTTTTACGATTCCAGCAGTTATGTGCTTATGTTAAATATTTATTCTATTAAATAACAGTTTACATAGAAAAATACTTAATACTTTTTGCTTTTTTGGGCCAGAAAAACGAATGCTGTTAATATTATTTTTTAACATCTTGGGTTTTTTTCAGATAAATAAAAGTGAAGAAAAATGTAGCTGTTAGACTTTACAAAAAAGAAAAAAAAGCATTAAAAAAATGCTCTATTTTAAATCTCCTGAGATCATATGATAGCTTTGCAAATTTTGACATGCTTCAATCATATTCATGAGAATTTAAGAGATTTGTTTTTGAGATCTTTTGAGAAATTTTTGTTATGAATACACTGTTGGTGCTGTACTGTATTACTAGGTGGGAAGAGAGTCACTGAAATAGCTTACTGTAAATCCATACTGTTTATTGCAAAGATATTGTGCAGTTTCAGGAGAAATGGGTAGTCCCTATAGGTAAATGGTTTTGATTTGGATGGGCTAATTGCATATTTTATAATATTTGTTGTTGTTTTTAAATCTTAAAAGCTTAATTCATTGCATATGTGAAATAAATTACCAGTAAGATTTGTTAAAATATTTCTTTCTGTACTTCATGGAAAAAAAGAAAGTCTCACTAAACAGGATTATTTAAGCAAAACAGGGTTAAAAACACTACCTGCTAAAAAGGAATGAATGGTATAATTGTGTTTCTATCCATTTGTATCTCTCAATCACGAACATGATTTTTGTTTTCCTCTTTGCAGGATATTCTCTTTGCTATCAGCTATTCTTCATTTAGGGAATATCCGATACAAGAAGAAGATCTACCGGGATGACTCCATTGACATTTGCAATCCTGAGGTTCTCCCAGTAGTATCAGAGCTGCTTGAGGTACACAAACAACATCACAAAATCACAATGTATGCTCAAATTAATTGATTTTTTTATTGTGCCGGGCTAAGAATAATTGTGATGAATCACATCCAAAATAAAAGTTTGTTTTACATACTTATACATACATATATGCATATATTTGACAAAATGCTGATTTATATTTAGATATTAAATATGTATGTATAGTAGGGATGTAACGGTATCAGAATTTCACGGTACGGTAATACCTCGGTATGAATGTCACGGTACGGTATTTATTGAATCATTTACAGGAAAAACAAAACTTTTGAAAATACTCCAAAAAAGTGCCAAAAGTGTCAATGACATACAAATTAGCCATCTATCTGTAAGCTTTGAAACAGGAACTTCAATTTTAATAACAAAAAATTATTAAACCATGTAAAAAAATTAAGTTTCAATTTAGTATTGTTGAAAACTCATCACATTCAACATTTAATCACTCACTCACTTACTTAGATAGAGATGGGTTTAAAGGAAAATTATCATATAACTATAATCTGGTAAAAGCTGGTATCTCTGGGTATTTACAATGTCCCCTGCAACAGAAAAAAACCCCTCTCATTTGGGACTGAGGATTCTGGGACAAGAGAGATATGACTTGGCCCATGTTGACAGCAGTGGGTAACGTTGTGCATTGTCTTTCCCCCACTTGAGAAGACAAACCATGAGTGAGATAGAGATCTCTTTGCGGTACAAGTCAATGTCTGCATCAATCTGAACAGTGTGCTGTGTTTCTGCAGTCCCCATGACTGCTATTAGTCGTATTCTCCAACTTGCAGGCACGTGCACACATAGGGCTCAACCTGTGCAGTGCACATGCCCTTTTTAGTCTTGGATAGAAAATGCCCTTCCAAATCGATCAAAAGTGCCCCCGCGACGCGACACAACCTCCGTACAGCCCTTCAGTAGACAACACCGCTCTTGAATATGCGCGCTCAACCCCCCCTCGGCGCGAGACAACACAGCTGATCAGAACGCGCGCGACAACACTGCTATTCAGTAAGCGCGCGGCGACAACACCCGCTTTAGGTTCGATCATTTCCATCTTTTTTTCATCTCCGCTACTAGCAGCACACTCCATTTCCGCATTACTGGATGTGTAGCGACAACAGACCGCAAAGGATTATGGCCACGCCTGGGCTTATGGGAAATGTAGTTTAAGCTATCTCCCGTTCGCTTCATTCGCCTGAGCAAATTTTCTCAGAAGACCTATAGTTTTACCGAGTCATGCGACTTCGATAATATCGAAAAAAATTAATATTGCGGTATGACGGTATTTACAATACCGTTACATCCCTAATGTATAGTATGCAAATTATATATAAATTTAAATGTTTATGCAATTTTTAAAATAGTGCATGCATGTATGTGTGTGTATTACATATATAATAACAAAATATAATAAACAGACACATACATAATTATGTCAAAAAAAACTTTTATTTTGCATGTGAAAGTAATAAATAGATTACTTAAAAAAACTTTTGTTTTGGATTCAATTAACTGAGATTAATCTTTGCCCAGCACATTTTTTATATATATCCAGTCAAACCTAAAATGATTCATACCCTTTGTAAATTTGGAGTCAGAACTTTGTCATGGGGATGTATAATTTTGGGCTTGACTGTACATTTGAACATGTTAAACAAAATAGTTTTTTCTTTGCACTTTTGGAAAAGATAACTTTGTCAAGTTTTTTGGATGCCTATAAACTGAACATACAATATAAACATAATTTTGTGGTTTTGCAGTTTATGCTGAAATTATAATAAGATTTTTTTTTTTTTAAATGTGCACTTTAAAGCCCGTTTACACATATGTTACCATCAATTTTGAGATTCAGATATCATCTGAAAGATGAATATACTGTACATCATTTCCATTAATGTGTACTTTGGAGGATAGGACAATATTTGGCTGAGTTGCAACTATTTTATTCTTTCATTTTCCTTTGGCTTAGTCCAAGGGTGGGCAAACTCGGTCCTGGAGGGCCGGTGTCCTGCACAGTTTAGCTCCAACTCTAATCAAACACACCTGCTTATAGATTTCTAGTGATCTTGAAGACACTGATTGGCATGTTCAGGTGTTTTTGATTAGAGTTGGAGCTAAACTATGCAGGACACCGGCCCTCCAGGACCGAGTTTGCCCACCCCTGGCTTAGTCCCTTGTTTGTCAGGGGTTACCATAGTGCTGGCATGTCCAAACTCCTGGCGTGTCCTGCAAAGTTTAGTTCCAACCTCAATCAGACACACCTGGGCTAGCTAATCAAGCTCTTGCTAGGCTTTCTAGAAACATCTTGCAAGTGTGTTGAAGCAAATTGGAGCTAAAATCTGCAGGACACCGGCCCTCCAGGACCGAGTTCGGACACCCCTGCCATAGTGAAATGAACCGCCAACTATTCCGGCATATGTTTTCTGCAGCGGATGCCCTTCCAGCAGCAACCCAGTACTGGGAAACACCCATACACACTGATTCACACACACACACACACACGCACACATACACATACACATACACTACAGCTAATTTTGTTTACCCAAATCACATATAGCACATGTCTTTGGACTATGGAGGAAACTGGAGTACCCAAAGAAAACCCATGCCTGATTGAAGTGCTTACCAATGCAAATTACTGATAAAAACTTTACAGTGAGAAATTAAAAAAATTGACATCACTGGACTATTTACTTAATATTTATAGGTTTTTGGCATTTAAATAGCAATCATTTTTATCCATACAATGGGTTTTTTGTGGTCTAGGGCTGAGGTGCCATTCATTATGAGGCGAGGCAGTGGCGCAGTAGGTAGTGCTGTCGCCTCACAGCAAAAAGGTCGCTGGGTCGCTGGTTCGAGCCTCGGCTCAGTTGGCGTTTCTGTGTGGAGTTTGCATGTTCTCCCTGCGTTCGCGTGGGTTTCCTGCGGGTGCTCCGGTTTCCCCCACAGTCCAAAGACATGCGGTACAGGTGAATTGGGTAGGCTAAATTGTCCGTAGTGTATGAGTGTGTGTGTGAATGTGTGTTTGGATGTTTCCCAGAGATGGGTTGTGGCTGGAAGGGCATCCGCTGCGAAAAAACTTGCTGGATAAGTTGGCGGTTCATTCCGTTGTGGCGACCCCGCAATATTAAAGGGACTAAGCCGACAAGACAATGAATGAAGACATTCATTATGAGACATTAAAAATAATCCTGCACCATTAGTTAATATGTTTTAAAGCAAAATTTTTAAATATGTTTTGAAATATTCGCAAATAAATCAGGAAATTACAGCATAGCAAAATGAATGTAAAACTGGTATATTCAAGTTTAACCAACACCCTTTATTCTTGTTTGGCTGTTGGCTCTTCATTAGAAAAAATTTGGGCATCCCTGGTTTAGGGTCACATATTGTGTTTCCACCTCCACAAAATGCTGCTATTAGGCAAATTTTATATTTTTAATTAAATAAAGCAAAGTGCATGCTCATTTTTAGATTAAAAAAATGGAGGATTAAAGATTACTAAGTTTACAAGCCTCAAATAACAGGACACTGAAACATTGTGATAGTTGTCAGTACAGCATTAGTTGATTTCTCAGAGTATACAGAACCATGCAGATAAGCTTTTTAAAGAAATGATTAGGGATTAAAATGATAAATGATTGATTATTTGTTTTCCTGAGATTTTTACTGCGGCTGAAGCATTGATTCAGTGGGCATATTTGCATGGAATACCTGGGTAAAAATCTATTGGATTTTTGATTCTGAAACTTTTGAATATATGATAGATGTACAAAATATTAAAAAAAAAAGATTGGTGAATTTGTTTACATGGGAATTCGCTCTTAGAGCAAAGTTTTAGTTGTCGTGTTTAGAATCAAAGAAATCCATTGTGAGTGTAATTGTTGTTTTTGCCCTGATGACATATCAAAGATGACAATTTCATTTTTGGAGAGCCGCAATCCTGCTGACTTTCACTCCAACCCTAATCAAACACACCTGAACAAGCTAATCAAGGTCTAAGTGTTACTAGAAAGCTACTGCTGTGTCACCATTCACCTACTTACACTACGCCCTAAAAATACACACTGTTCTGGTAAAGAAAAATAAACAATTCTTAGTGTGTAACAAAAGTAGACAAGCTTTTGGACATACTGCTTCATCATTAATAGACCATTTAAACTGCGCTGTCAGTCATCTTGTGATTTTATATTTAATTTCTTGGTGCAAATGAGATGAAGCAGCATGTTAGTCTTTCAAGCAGAGAAATCATCTGGGGCCTCATGTACGAAGACTTGCGTGGAAATCTTACTAAAACATTGCGTACGCACAAAGCTGTAAATGTGCGTACGCAGAAAAAAATTCAGATGTATGAAACACTGCTTACGCCAAATCTCACGCATATTCTTTTGTACATCCGAATGAACGTGAAACTGAGCGCAACATGCACGAGCACAAAACTCCTCCCTGCCTCCTCCCCCGTATGAATATGCTAATGACTATGCTAATGGCAAAACCCAACGAAAAAGCAACGGCATAATCGAGCAAAAAGAGAAACTTTGAACAGAATGTGAATTGGAGGAGCTGCTTTCGGAGGTAGACCGGAGACAAGCGGTGTTATTTGCAAGTTTGTTCTCCCGAATTAACAACAAAAGAAAAAAATAGAGTGGGAGAGTTTAGCTGATGCGGTTGACACAGTTGGGTCTGAACGTCGCACTGAGTGCATTAAAAAAAGAAATAGTGTGGTTTATATCTGTAAAATGTTGCAGCACCCTTAGCAGTCTCAGTGGCGCACCTCATAAGACGAATGTGATCATGTTTTGACACGTTCAAGCATAAACTCGGCTCGAATCCAGCGTCTGATAAACTCTTTCTTCTTTTTTTCCCCGCTACATATCAGATTTTGCCCACTATTTATCACGAGAAAGACAAGTAGGAATCATCAATAAGTTCATATCAATAAGCATCATATTTTATTTGTACATTTATTGAATGGAAATGTTTCTGATTCACGCATGCAAATTCATCTTCAGATAGTGTCTTTATAGCAATGTGCGTGCAGTAGATAGCTCAGATTACATTGGGAAAACAGGCGACTGCTGCAAATTGTGCTTTAATGTTTAGCTGGTCAAATGTATGGCATGGAAACCTTATATATACCTGCTGGACCCGTCTCATACAGCTGCCATTGCAAGGCTCAGACACTTTGTAGAGAGGAATTTAACACAACTGCCTCTAGGAGTCGCCAATGGAAATAAAACAGACACGCACAAAAAATGTGCGTACGCCAGCCATAAAGCTCTCGTGAAGCTGCGCACATTCCCACGTTCAGTTCATCGTTAGTAAATCCAAACGTGAGCGATTCTGAGCGTGAAACCTGGCGTACGCAAAGTTTTTGTGCGTACGCAGCGTTGATACATGAGGCCCCTGGTGTTTGCCTAATAAGTCACTCTGAAGTTATTGACCAAGCATATCGTTTTAAAAGGTCAGTTTTGTGCGGCTGGACTGTAACAATTGTAACATTAAGTCAATATTTTGAATCTGGATGGTTATTAAATATTATTTATTGAACCTCTTTACCTACAGTCGACCTATTCATTTTGCATATCCATCATGTTTTCGATACATTATTGCTATGTTTACAGTGTGTCAATATCCAACATATTATGTGTTGAGGCCAATTTTAGTCATTAGAGTGTGCACAAATGTGCAATTCATATTTTTATGGATATACATTGCCTATAGAAAATCATTATACCCCTTTGAAACAATGACTTTACTAGTCATTCAGCCTAAAATAAAAACACATTCCTAACTTTTGCAGACTTTTTTTGCAGACAGAAATGTTTTTGGAGTCATCTTCTAATCTGTGCCTTTATCCCGAAGGTCTTCTCAAAGCAGGGTGTAATGTGAGTGAAGGTATAGATTTTCACAGGGTATGAGGATTTTCTGTAGGCACATTAATTGATCTGTATTTCAACTTGGGTCTCAGAAATGTTTTGTTCAAGCCCAGACTCATTGGAAATACATGCTCATTGGAAAAATATGATTTAGGCCCACTGGCACATGGTCTAACAAGGCTGTGCTTATTCTCCTAATGGGTTATGGGGGTGTTTCGAGCAAATTGTGCATTAAACAAATCAGAGTCTCATTTCCCATTCTCTTTAAGATTCAGTTGCTTCGCACCATGGCACATTTGCTATTTACATGGCAGATTTTGTAAGTGGAAAACTGAAAGATTCACTTGTGAGAAAACAGTTAAACAGAGCATCTACAGCGAGAGGATAAAAAACGAGACTCCTCTATTCAGCCTGTTTACTTTCTCTTTCTCTTCACTTTTACTCTTTACTCTTTTACCTTCGTGGATAAGAAAGCGGTGTTGTACGCACTCCACTGTAGACATCCATTAGCCCACATATTTAATTGAATTTGTTAAGCTCAGATTAGTTTCAAAAATATTTCTAAATTCAGTTCTAATTTTCAGCAAACGAATAAATGAACAATAATTATGATGTGTGGTCAAACAACTTAGTTATACAAGTTATACAACAAGTTACAACAAGGGCAAGCTAAAATTGTCTGTAGTGTATGTGTGTGAATGAGTGTGTATGGATGTTTCCCAGTGATGGGTTGCAGCTGGAAGGGCATCTGCTGCGTAAAACATATGCTGGATAAGTTGGCGGTTCATTCCGCTGTGGTGACCCCAGATTAACAAAGTTAATTTGTAACTAGTAACACACCTTAGTAACACATGCATATCACACCATGACAAGAGAAGCGTCCCATGAACCATCCAAAAATGTTTAACCTTGCCGCATACGTAATGCACACATTCTGAGAGATTGGAGCAAATCTTTTGGAAATAAAGCAAGGCTGGGTTAGTTTCGCAGCGGATTTGGTCAGCAAACAGGCCTACTCAAGGAAGCAGATAGTTTTCCTGAATGAAGGCTGT
This sequence comes from Danio rerio, assembly GCF_052040795.2. Lineage (NCBI taxonomy): Eukaryota > Metazoa > Chordata > Actinopteri > Cypriniformes > Danionidae > Danio > Danio rerio. Next base: position 57,242,850 of record NC_141027.1, read on the forward strand.
GGAGGGCCAGCAGGAAATAGGATGTGATTGCTCAGAGCCTTTGAACTCAACACATACATAATGTATCGAAATACCTCTCTATACCAATACCTCTTGTGGCCTAATAGGCTGATCAAAGCAAACCTGGCCTTTATCCTCACACACACACGCGCCTTCATAAATCCCCTCTGAAGGAATAAGAGAATGAACACTCGCTCAAGTGTTTTACATTTACCCTCACACAGCAGAGAAGGGAAGTGTACGTGCTGGTGTGTGAGTGTACACGTGTGTGTGTGTGTGTGTATGTGTGTGTGTGTGTGTGTGTGTGTGTGTGTGTGTGTGTGTGTGTGTGTGTGTGTGTGTGTGTGTGTGTGTGTGTGTGTGTGTGTGTGTGTGTGAAGTCTGCAGACCTGCCTGCACCTCAAAAACAATATGATATATGCAGATGAGGCCAGTCCAGAGCTTTGATGAGCTCTTTCACATCTGTTCAGTATTACAGAGTTGAATGACTCAACATCAGGCTCAGCGAGTTTATATAATTACTATATTAAAAGTAGACGTTGTTCCCAGTATACACAGACCAGCTGCATATTTCTCACAGTTCACCGCTAGGTTCATTTCAGCTCTTTGATATGTCAGTGAGCAAGTGTTGAAGTCTCTCAATTGTCCGCTTTGACCCCGGCACTGCTTTAGCTTTATAACAGTTTTGTTGATGTGCTTTGCAAGTACTAAGGAAATATGTTGTGGTTTATTGAACCTTTTGCTTCATTAATGTTAACAATTTTATTTGTGCAGAATTTTATAACTGCCGTCATTCTGAACTTTCATATAAAGCTGTACCCAATTTTTCTCCAGACCATATTTACATTCGAAGGGCCCTGTCATACATCCGGTGCAATGCGGCGCAAGGTGCGGCGCAAATATTATTTGCTAGTTATTTGCTGAGGCGCATTGCTGGTGCGTTGCTATTTTGAGAAACTATAATAGATTTTTCATTAGACCAAAACAAACCCGGTCTAAAGTCCAGCGCAGAGTTGCGCCTCGCTTACACACGAGGCCTACACACAAGATGTAGGGCAATACGCAAATATCTTTACATATGAAAAATTGAAATATTAAGGATAAATATAGGATATAATAAGAATATATATAGGATTTTAAATTTAAAGGATTAAAATATTACTACATTACTACAATTAAGCTGTCATTGTGGCAGATGGTGGAAACACCATTACTGACTTTGTAATTTTTTTGTTATTTGGGGCTATCCTTGTTATTGTCTAAATTTATGGGGTAATTAATATTAAACTAATGAAAAGTGTTTCTTGTCATACATTATTAGTAATATCAAAGGGAACTTTTACTTATTTTATAAAAGTTCTGAGCAAATAGGAAAAGCACTCATGTAAATAAGAATATCCCTTACTTATTGTGAGTAGTGTGAGTTAAGCCAACACAATTCTTACATTTTTTTTTTTTTTGGCAAAAATTTATTGTTTTATGTTCAATCCACTTAAATTTGTAAAAATGATTAAGCTAAGGAATTGTGTGGAACCCAGCATTTTTTATAGTGTAGAATGAAATATAAACACATTTGGGAAAAGTCCGGCTACTAATATAATTTTTATTTGAACAAAGTTCTTAAATTACAACATTTAAAAACTGTCAAAATGACTGTCTCGGTAGTTCTAGTGTTAAGGCAGTGTAGTTTTTATTTGCTACATAATGAATGTTAAATTTAAGATCTAGATACAGTAGTGTTACAATAAACACATTCTGTCTTACTTTTCGGAGGTCCATCCGGTGTTTAAATGACAGTTCAACAGTGCAGGCCTCATTTTGAGGGTATTTGAATATACATTTCTCCCAATGCCATTAGTCCTTGTTCATCTACAGTACGTACTGTAACTAAACATTGGCTTGAGTCTTACTGTGATCCATATGTGTTACTGCTGATGGAACTGGAGAATTGGGGTACAGTGTTGATAACAACACAATGTTAAAATCTGTTAATTCATTTTTTATTTTTCAAATGAATAACTAAAAATAAAAAAGCTGTTTTGTTTCCCAACAGGTCAAGGAGGAAATGCTCTTTGAGGCCCTGACCACACGGAAGACTGTGACAGTGGGCGAGAAGCTGATAGTCCCCTACAAACTAGCAGAGGTAATCAAAAAATAAGAAATATCTGCCTTTGTAAAAACTAAAATGGCAATCATAGTCTAAACATTCCCTTAGTAGAGATAGTTATAACTACACAGGCTGAAATTAGCTCATGATCATGTAGAGGTTTCAAGTTAGGATATTTTCTTTCATTTCTTTTTTTAAGGACACATATAAGCATGAGCAAGTTGACAGGAAAGTAATTTACACTGATTAAAATGCTATATAGTAGCTAGCAGGATGGCTGTGAAGCACAGTAATGCATCACAACAAACTGAAAGTGATGTTCATATGAATGTGGTGAGGTTCTAAATATGAAGGTCTTTATGTGGCTGTTTTTGAACTCATCCAAAAGTGAGATTTCAATTTTAATTTCTAACATTTTCTATTTTATTCCTATTTCTTTCATCCACTGCCTCAATCACACGAAGCTTACAGTGCCGTAATATGTTTCTCAAGGGCTTCTTCATGCTCCATCATCATAATTAGAACCAGCCATAGGGTTTTTCAGAGGTTTTTCTAGCATTAGGAGTCTGTTCTCCTGTCATCTTTAAATAATGAACTGGTGAACGCTTTTATTGAAATCATACGTTCACAGTCACCATTTTGGTTAACTTAATAGATTCCTCGAACTTCATATGCTTAAAGATTTAAATGTTAAAGTCCTTGCAAATATAGACTCAAGTCATTCATAGAACCACAAATAAATGTTTTCTTCTCTTCTGACTGGGGCTGGTCAATGTATTGTATATACTGTATTAGCAATGACTTTCTGGCGGTAGTAAAATGAATAACGTTGTGAATGGTTTTAATGGACTATTCAGTTACTTATTTGACATTACGTATTAATCATTTGACTCTCTCAGTACTCTCTAGTTTTAAATTAAATTAAGCATCAAAGAAGCACATTATTTTAACTTCTGTTGTGCGTTTGTCAATAGTAAATGAAAGTGAAATGTAAATGACATTATGTCCTTGTTTTATGTTAGATTTACAGATACTAGTTGTCCATAAGAAAAAAGATTCCCACACTTCTTGAAAGTGCTTGAATTTCAGACATGTGGATTCAAGCCCTGGGAAGTATTTAAAAAACAAACATGGGATCTCAAAAGAGCTTGAATTAAATTTGAAATGAGTTTTGCTTGTGGTGATAACAAAAACAGAAAGAAAAAAAGAGAAAATTCTTCATTTTAAAAATATTGTGTTTATATTATCTCATTTAAATTACATTTAAAAATTGTGCAATAATTGACAAATTTGATAATTATTTCAGAAACCCCATTTGAATAATACTAGTATTGAATTTACACCTTTTATTAAAGTTTATTTGAACATGACCAAATTGTTTTTAAAAAATGCAACATTATAAACACCAAACTGTAAAAATGCTGGATTCCATGCCATCTATTTGTGTTGGGGCGACATGAATGATTTAATTTAACTTAGTTTTCACAAAATTAAGTAGATTGAACATAAAACAATGAAGTATTATGAAGTATGAAGAATTGTGTTGTTTCAACTCATTTTAAATAAGCAGTTTGAACAAAGAGCAAACATAATGTAGCTGTAAATATTAAGTGTAAGTGAAAAGTTAAGTACAGTAAGGATGTTCATGATGTTCTTAACATTTTATATTTTCCCTCATTCCCATATATTTTAACTCTTTTGTGTGAAGTAACGATAATAATAATGATCCATAAGTATAATTTACATTTAGGTTGTTTTTAGTTTCATTTTTGTTGTACTTGGCCTAGACTTGTCATGCACTGACTTTTTAAGCTTCAAAAAAGCCACCTGCATCAGATTGATGCTTCATTTAATATAATAAATAAATAAATAAATAATAATATTAATAATAAGAAGAAGAACTAGGGATGCATTTAAATTAAAGTTGTGGGTTAAAAGTAAAAATTCTGCAATGGATGCATTTAGCCGAAAAGCCAAACCAAAATGCTTTGTATAATGTATTAATCATTTTGTGAAATGATATAAAGTCATTTTGTTATACTTTTTATATTTAACTCGATATCTTAAATTATATTTAATTAAATAAGGAAAAAAAAGCCAATAAAACAACCACGTTGTATTGACAGTAAAATACTGATTTGTGAATATGTTTAAAGACATAATATAGCAAAATTATAATTATAAAATGCTACATATAGAGAACATTACTTTAAAGTGCTCAACATGAGCACATTGTTGTAACAGATTGACCAATGTTGTATTACCCATACTGTACACCCTTATGTCTTATTCACACGGGGCGTCGGCATCAGCATCAACGCTTCCTATTAACTTTTAATGAATTCGTCAGCGCCACTTCAACAGCGTTGCTCAACGGAAGTGTCAGCCAATCAGATCACCTCATGCAAATACCCCAGCTCAGACAGTAACTGATTGCGGACTAATTTCATTGGCTGATGCTGCTATGACGATCGCATCAGTCCCAACTTCAGACATGCCCTCCGTCAAGCACTGAAGCTGAAGCCCTGTGTTAATCGAGCCCTAAATGAAGGGTTATTTTGCGGAAAACTGAGTCTGATCTATTCTGCTGGAGCCTCAAACTTTATATTCTCAGAAAGATGGTATTACTTGTCTTAACCAATCTCACAGAGGGTCAAATTGTGGAAAAAGTCCTACTGAATCATCTCTAAGAACTGGCCACAGTCATAAGCGAGGAGCAGATGTTTGACAGTAGCAATAGCTGGGGGCAGATAACCTCACTGACGATCAGTGTTAGTCCCATTTTGATTAGTGCTGATTTGAAACCAAAACAAGCCTGCGTGGGATGTTCCATATGGCGTTGATCCAGAACACACACATGCACATGCGCGCACACACACACATGCACATATTTATGTAGAGGAATCACATATGGCAGACTGTCATATCTCTGATTGTTTGTGAATATGAATTAGTGAGGCTGTCACAGACCTTAATGGAAACCAGCTCAGATGCCTACTCCAGCTCTTCTGATTGTCTTCTAAATCAACATTTCTAATCAATCTGGTTGACTTTTGCAAAAACATTTTCTTTCAGCTTCCGTTGAAGGCAAGATCAAGGCTACATCTACAGTTGTAGGGGTGAAAGATACTGGAAAAATATGCCATATTACTGTTGAATATTGCGATAATGATATCTATTCAGTTTAAAACCCAACAATCAACTTTATCAAATGCATTGAGTGAAGTTAACTTGAAATTTACTTAAAGTTCATTCTACTCATTTGAAAAGAGTTTTGAACTCAGTGTTGATGGGAATGAGTTAATTAAATACCTCATTAGTGGAGAACTAACTGTGAACTTACTCTTTAGGATCAGTTTTTGAACTAAAATGGTTTGTAGCAATCAAGTTTCCTTAAACGGTTTTAGTTGCCTTAACTTATTAGGTTTTACAGTACTTAGTTAGTTTGAGTTTTCTACATTTTTTGGGTTTTGCTGTGCTCAAATTGCTCCATTTACTCAAATGGATTAGGTTCACAGTACTCATTAGGATTAGTGAACTTAAATAGTTTGCTGCAATCAGTTTCCTCAAACGGTTATCTTAGCTTTTTGAGATTTTACAGTGTTGCAATATATTATTTCCCTAAAGAAAAGGTATTTTTATTCACTTTTTTAAATCATTTATTTAGGGAATTATCGCACTAAAATAAACAGGTAATATTTGATGAAACATTTTTGATCTAAAAAAAAAAAAAAAAACTGTCAATGTGTAAACATTGACATACTACACTGTGATAAAATGTCAGTAAATTAGCAGTTTTCCGTATTATGTAATTCATGTTTTTATGTTTAAAGTAATATTTTTTTGTTTCTGCTTTTGAATTGCATTTTTGAAAAGTTAAAGGTTAAAGTAAAAATTAAAAAAATTAATTAAATGAACATTTTAATATTTTTATTTGAAATATTGTCTGGGTCTGTACAAAAAGCCTTGTAATAAACTGGTAGTACATCTGATTATTTTTCAGACTTATTTCTCTATATATTATTTCTTAAACATTATTTCAAACTTAATTTGTTAAACTGCAGAGTTGAATTTTCAACTTTAAAAGTCAACAGAGCAGAGATCAAGGTCCCACAATGCAATTCACAACTGTAAACAAAAAGAAAACACTTGTGAATCACAAAATACTTAAATTAATTATATAATCATTAATTTAACAGATATTTTTTTACAGTGTACGAATGAAAGATAACAGATATTCATTTTTATTTTCATTTTGCTTAGTCCCTTTTTCTTCAGGGGTTGTCACAGCAAACTGAACCGCCAACTTATCCAGCATATGTTTTACACAGCCGATGTTCTTCCAGCAGCAATCCTATACTGGGAAACATTCATTCACACTCATTCAAACACATACACTTTGACCAATTTAGGTAATTCAATTCACTTATAGCGCATGTCTTTAGACTGTAGGGGAAACCAGAGCACCCGGAGGAATACCAAGCTATGTATATAAAATTGGTTGAAGCAACACAGTTATTAAGTTTTTTGGGGGGGAAAGCTTATTTGTATTATGTTCAATCTACCTAAATTTGTAAAATCCATTAAGTTAACTCAATCAATTTGTGTTGGGACAACATGAAGAAATTGTGTGGAACCCAGTCTTTTTTACAGTGTAGTAGCAGCTGTATTTCTGCTTCATAATATTCCATTGTGATTTAAAGTGTCAAAATATTGAAAAAAAAGATATGTTAAAAAAAGAAACAAAAAGAATTTCTAACCAAATGTATCCATCTTTAAATTAGTTCCACCTGAAAAATTTGGACCAACTTACAACAGTGGACCACTGACTTCCTAAACTAAAATATACTGCATACAGTAGTAGGTTTCTCTGGCTTCATTTACCCTTCCTCATTATTATAAGTGACTCATTTCCAATTTACTCAGAACAGATTCAGGCCTTGTACTGTACTGAACTTTCTTTTTTGGATTTGGATATGTTTGCTCGTTTCTGCAGTGTAAGGTCAGCATTTTACCTGTTAATGCGAGTTGCACACCATTAAAAACAGTAGCAAATGATGTCAACTCTAATGCTTTCATTTTGAAATCAAGATTTGCATGAGTTTACATCAAATAACATTGCATACAAGGACAAAAAATTGCTTTTATATTGCCATGTAGAACATTTTAATGCATTTACGCATGTTAATGAGAGAGAAAGGGAGCATAAGTGCAACATCCACCCTGTGAACAATATAAACTAATATAAAACTATTACATACATCATGTGCATAAATCACACCACATGAACATGACATTAAAATGCCTACTGGTTAAAAAAAAAGAAAGAAATTAAATTAAAAGAAAAGGGTCAGATTACAACTTTTCTGTCATAAACTACAGCAAATCAACATGTCAAAAAATTTGCTTGGCTGTAGTGTGGACTCCACTATACTGTATATCTGTGTCTGTCTGTCTGTCTGTCCATCCATCCATCCTTCCATCCTTCCATCCATCCATCCATCCATCCATCCATCCATCCATCCATCCTTCCTTCCATCCATCCATCCATCCTTCCTTCCATCCTTCCATCCATCCATCCATCCATCCATCCATCCATCCATCCATCCATCCATCCATCCATCCATCCATCCATCCATCCATCAAAATATATAGTCAAGCCCAAAGTTATTCATATCCCAGGCAATTTCTGGCTTAAAGTTATTTTTATTCAACTTGTATTAATTTTTAATAAGGCATCAGATATGAGTCACATTTAAAGGACAAAAAAAAATATATATACTACTCCATACACTAATAGACACAGTCAGAATTGATCATCAGAGTCTGTGGTATAAACGCAGCCAGTAGTCCCATTTGAAATTTGCAGGCAACTCACATCCATTAAATGAAGGTCACGTCCAAGAACACAAAGTTTCATGTCATTGTGATGTTTCTGTTTCCTATTTTTGATGATATATTTTAATTTTGTTCTTGTAGGCTGGGACAGTAAGAGACTCTATGGCAAAGTCACTCTACAGTGCCCTTTTTGACTGGATTGTGTTCAGGATAAATCACGCCTTACTTAACCAAAGGGATTTGGAGGAGTCAGCCAAGGTAACGTCATTTCTGTAGCAATAAATCCCAGAGAATGGTAAGGAGAAGGGCTGGATGCTAGCAGGGCCGTTTTGCTTCATGCATGGCAGTGGAGCCCTAGTGAGTCACCTGACAGCAATTACATTACGCAGCAGGAATATGAGTCCATCTGACAGAGACGCACCCTGTTTTTCTGTGGCTCGCGCTGCTTTAATCTCTAAATTATGGATGGAGGCATTATGTAATGGGATATATTCAGCCACACTGACTGGGCCCCTGCTGTTATGTAAAATTTGCTTGGAGATTTCTGCAAAGCGTTACGTTAGAGACCAGCTTAAAATACAGTGTGTAAACACACATTTATGGCTAAATGTGTTTGCTTGATAAAACAGCTTGTTGCATTCAGAAACACTTCTTAAAGAGAATAAATTGCATTTATACACCATTTTCTCGCCTTCAGGTGGTTCCAGAGCTTTCTTTATTTTGCTGCACACAAAAGAAAGTCATGTAGCCTTTGGCATACAAAGGGGAAAAATACTATTAAAGTCAATGACATCCAGTTTCCAGCATTCTTCAGATTATCTTCTTCAGTGTTGAGCAAGGTGTTTACCTTCTGAAGAACCAATGTAGTATTTATTTTAGTTACTTTAGCAGACTGCAGAAAACAGAAGCTCAGGGTATTTTGATTCTTTAAAGGGGTAGTTCATCCACAACTGAAATATTCTGTCATCATTTACTCACTCTTGTCACAAGCCTTTTTAAGTTTATTTGTTCAAAATGTTGGAATCCTTTAACCATTGAACTCCGTAGTACTTATTTTTCCTACTTTGGAAGTCAATGTTTACAGGTTTTGTGTTCAAACGAACAAAGAAACTCGTAAAAGTTTGATAACATTTGATGGTGAGTAAATAGTGTGTACATTTTCATTTTGGGTGAGCTATCTATTTAATAGATAAAAACACAAATGAAAAGCAGCCAGTTGGAAATGCAAAATGTAATTGCATTTTGTTTTTTACCAGTGAATTTTTTTGTTCTTTTATTTAAAAACAGGCAGTTAAAGTACTACTTTTTTTGCTAATGATGACAATAATTATGATAAAAATACATTTTACTACTTAAAATTGTATTACTTTTACTACTTAATGTATATGCAGTGTACAATGTAATATAAAATGCTGTTATATACAATGCTAACACCTCCCGAAAACAAAACAATGATGATTTTTCCACTTATTATTTTTTAATAAATATAACAGTGTAAATAAATTACTATATATAATATTTTGACATCCAATTTATTATAAATGTTAATTTATAAAACACATTTGTGTGGAAAAGCTGTTAGTTTGCTAAAAGTTTTTTTTTTGTTTTTTTTGTTTTTTTTGCATGTTACAGAATGTTTATTCATTCTCAGAAACATTCCCTGTAGAGAATGTTTGCACATGTTGTTTGCACACTCATTTGCTGCAAACTCAGAAGGTTATGTAAAAAAAAAAAAAAAAAAAAAAAACAGGATCAAGAATGACACAAGTGTAAGGTGCTGTTTGCACTAGCGCATTTTCTTTTAAAAACTGCGTTTTAGAATGAAAGCACTCTCTGTTTACATTGGTGTTTTTATTGCTTTTTAACAAAACCGTCTTTGTCTACATTATACAGCTCATAAAAGTATCCATACTTTTCATAATGCTCATATGAGAGGGGCTTCACAAATCAGGGAAAGATGTGCAGTACTCCATGAGACAAGTCAGAAAGTGAATGAGGATTGCTGTGCCTCCATTTTCAAAAGTTAGCATTTCATCTACACTGAAACAGAGCATCAGAATTTCCTAACCAAAATGGGCTCAATAGCATTTTCAAAACACTCACTTTTTACTGGGCAAATATGCAGGAGTGTGGATTTCAGGAGCAATGGTAACAAACTTGATGCACTTAATTTAAATTGCACACGTTTCAGTTCACAAGTTCAGGCACAATGCACCAAACTATAATCAGACTTAATTGAATCAAAACCTTTGCTCTTTTAATTGCGTCCAGGGCTTTAAGAGGGTTATTTTTTGAACCTGTAGAGTAAACAGCTGTAATGGGGTATATGCACAACTAGTATTTTTCAGGCAATGATTAACTTCCGGTGAGCTCTTAATATGACTATTTTCAATCTTATACTGTAAGGTTCCTTTTATAGCATCAGTGCTCTTATATAATCACAATACATTCAGTTAAATAGGCTTAAACATGCATTTAGTTGTTCAAGCATGAAACGAGATGAAAGACTGCTCTGTCCAGGTCAGCAGGCTAGCGCAGAAACTCCTTTGAAAATACTGGGGTAAAATGTCGTATTTTAAAGACATGGCGGGGGGAAATGGTATTTAATGCAGTGCTTCTTGTCCCATCTGCGACCTACTTTATCATATATCTAACAGGCAGTGAAGATTGCTGATTTTTTTTTTTAAATCTGACCTTAAATGTGGAGATTTTATATTGGAAAGACAGTTCATTGGAAGCCCTGGAACTGGCTGGCTGAAAATGAAAACCCCCATATAACCCATTGGGTAACTTGCATGTATCCTTAAAAAGTTAACCATAGACATACTTATTGCTAGCATGTTGCACAATAACGTATCAATGTAGAGCTCTGTCCAGCTGTTTGATTTTGCCAAAATGACTCCAAAAACATACTTTATATCATCACCTTTTCAGATCCTGTCCATCGGGGTCCTCGATATCTTTGGCTTCGAAGACTACGAAAACAACAGCTTCGAGCAATTCTGCATCAACTTCGCCAACGAGAGACTTCAGCACTATTTCAACCAGCACATTTTTAAGCTGGAACAGGTAATTTTGTTTTTCCTTTCACTTACAGCTGGACCCAGAGATAACCATCAGCCTCTCTCCCCGCACACAGCTCAAGATTATAGCTTAATATCAGATTTATTGGCTGCTATTATGACTCAAGCTTTTTTGACTGCACACAGAATCAAAAGAGCAACCACATAATGCTCGACTGAATATCAGTTGGTCATCTATACGTTTGACCGGTGAAGTGCATGAATTTATGATTGAAACAAGCCAGGTATTATATACTGTAATCAAACATGTAGGGACATGTGCTTTTCATTGCGTGTGCTTGCTTTTGACTTGCATTTAAAGGGATAGTTTACTTAAAAATGAAAATGTACTGACTATTTACAAGTGGTTTCAGACTTTTATTATTTTTTTTTTCTGTTAAACATTTGAAGAGTGTTAGAAATGGGGCTGCATAATACTGGACAAAAAGTGATATTGTGATATATGTTGCGATATGAAGATAATTTCACAAGATACTTATACAGATACTTCTAACTATATAGTTCTATACTCTAAGTTTGTTAAAGGATAAATCATGGTTTGGGGTTAAATTTAATATGGGGGCATGTGAGAGATCTGCAGAGTAGATGGCAACATCAACAGCCTGAGGTATCAAGACATTTGTGCTGCCCATTACATTACAAACCACTGGAGAGGGCAAATTCTTCTGCAGGACAGCACTCCTCGTCATATTTCAGCCTCCACATCAAAGTTCCTGGAAACAAAGAAGGTCATGGTGCTCCAGGATTGGCCAGCCCAGTTACCAGAAATGAACATTATTGAGCATGTCTGGAGTAAGATGAAGGAGGAGGAAGAATAATCCAAAGAATCTTGATGAATGCTGGGAGTCCTGCAAGAACGCTTTCTTTACCTCTCTAGATGACTTTATTAATAAGTGAATTGAGTCATTGCAGAGATGTATGGATTCAGTCCTTCAAGCTCATGAGAGTCATACACAATCTTGGTTCTTTTTCCACTGCACCATGACTTTATATTCTATACTGGACATTATTTCTGTTAATTGACAAGACTTTACCCTAAGAAAAGTCAGACCTTACTGTCCTAATGAAATAATTAAAAATCAAGGCATGATCATATTTTATTTTGGTAAAATAAGTGTAGTCTAGAGCCCTTTGCCTTTCATATAAGCCACTTCTGATGCCAAATGATCAAGTAGAAGTCAATTTATTATTTGTTGTTTCTAACACTTAGATAGGCGGCAAGACGTTTGTCAGGTTGTGTTTACATTATATAACCCCTCAGTTTAAGTTTGCATAAAACTTACACAGTCATTGGTCTTAAAACACATGAAAGTAAAAATCTTTCACTCTATTATTAGGGTTAAACTTTGTGATGACACCCAAAAATCACGTTCTCATCTGTGAGATACTCTCTGCAAAGTGATGCTGATTCACTATAATCCCAATATTACAGTTACACGCATTGCAATGCAGAAACAATATACAGCCATAGTTAAAAAGCTGTAACCACTGACTTTCATCATAGGAAAAACAAATACCATGTAAGTCAATAGTTACTGGTTTTCAACATTCTTCAAAATATCTTCTTTTGTGTTCAATGGAAGAAAGAAACATATTCAAACATATTTGTGAAATTAACAGTGAATAAATGACAGAATTTTGGTCTTTAATTAGTCTAAGGAGCAGAATACCAGACACTTTTTCAATGAATGCAAAATTGTACCTGTAGCTTTCTTATAGCTGATTCTTTTATTTAAAACAAAACTCCTATCAGTAGACATGGATTGGACTGATTGATAAATGATCATGTGAGATAGACTGTCATTGATAGTTGCAGTCACAAACAAAATAAACAGTTTGATATTGAGACAATTAAAAAAAGCTGCTTTACTCCAACCCCAGACAAAGAATTGCAGCGTCGTAATAATACTGTGTGTTTTCTCAATGAGGTCGTTCTCTTAGGATGACTAAAGAGGCAACCAATCACAGTAATGACAGCCTGTCAAAGCCGTGCCTTTGTGACGCACCTCAAAGTATATGTTTGCTCAAAGAGGGTTTGTTAGTTTAAGTTTCTAGTCAGTCCAGTGTCCAGATTTGATAAACTCGCTTTGACAGATTTGCTTGCACAAGGTACATTTATCCGCATAAGTCACACACCGTCCAGGAAGTGTTGCTTTATGCAGATGTGCAAATAATAGTGGCTTTAACGCTTCATTTTGGCTTTTGTTGACAAATGATCTGTAAATTCTGAACATAGTTAGCATTGCTCATCTGCTAAGTTTGAGAAATTGTTAGTTACTGTATGAGGATTTTTTTTTGGTGCAAGCATTCAGTCAGTGTTGTCATGACTGTCCATTTTCCCATGACTCCACAATTAGGCACGACTCAATTTATTGGCTCATAAATGCAAAACCAAGTATCCCTGACAAACAATGGTGATATTCAAATAGAGTACATCTTTTAGGTGCTGCACTTGCCTAGCAACTGCCATTGAAATATATGGGACTGCTAACAGAGCACTGCAGTGGTGCACTTTTTTCCAACATGTAAGTTATCGTCAACCAGGGCGAGTATTACAGAGAAATTCTGACTTTTTTTTGTATCCTATATGTTTGGTAACCATAGTAATTTCAGTTAGCACCACATTTAGGACAAAAGCTATGACAGAACAGCATTTTTAAAGATTGTTAAATCATAAAGCTTCCGTGAAATTAAAGTTTGTTAAATGTTACTATCAGTATGTTAGATTTTAGGATGTCTGTAAGAGAGTATGCTACAAGTCAGTGCATTTAGAATAATATTTGGATTTAGAAAATATAAAACTGGGCATCACAGTGGCTCAGTGGATAGCACTGTCACTTACAGCAAGAAGGTCGCTGGTTCAAGTCCTGACTTGGTCAGTTGGTGTTTCTGTGAGGGGTTTGCATGTTCTCCCTGTGTTTCCCCCACATTCCAAAGACATGTGCTATGGGTTAATTGAATAAACTAAACTAGCTGTAGTATATGTGGGTGCGCATGAGAGTGTATGGGTGTTTCCCAGTACTGGGTTGCAACTAGAAGGGCATCCGCTGTGTAAAACCTGATCTGTATAGGTTGTTGGTTCATTCTGCTGCTTTATAAAGTGACTTAGTCGAAGGAAAATGAATGAATGTAGATATGAAACTGATATAAACATACTACGCTTGCAGTTTTTTTTTCCACATTAAGCTTCTGACATCCACTTGTAACACAGAAGAAGAGAGAAAGTTGACATGCTTGTTGTTAAAGTTACTGGCGATTCGAACAAGCATTGATGACATGCTCCACATTCATATCGCCTCTGGGCATCTTCTTCAATGTGCGCTCACATTTGCGCTTGAGCGCCTTCACGTGTTGTGTACTGTAACTACTGAGAACCATTTTTATTTACCTTTTTTTTTCAAGTTAGCAACATAAAAACGGTGGACCAATTCCAGCGGTTTTCAGACCTACCGCAACTTGGCGTAGGAGTGCGGTTCCCCAGTTGATTGACAGCTGCGTATTAACATGTCACAGTAGTCATGTGTATAATCATACCAACAAGACAGGACGTGCGCAAAGCAACCGGAAATAAAAGGTCTGTTCAGTTCGCTAGGATCATCAATCATCATCAAATGTGAATAAGAAGAGTGAGTTTTACAAGTTTAAAATGTTTTAAAACAGTGCATGTGTTATGCAGTGATTTACTTCAGCTTTACTTTATCACCACAGCCGCTTGTCAGAACAATTCTAAAAGAAGAACCTTCAATCACGGTTTGTGAATGTTAAAGGGCACCTATGGTAAAAAATCCACTTTTCAAGCTTTTAGGACAGACATGTAAGTATAGTGTATTGACCGTCATATTGGGGTGATATAAACACACCAAGTTCTTTTTTTTTCAATTTAACCACACAAAAACGGTGGACCAATTGGAACAGTTTTCAGAGCGACCACAACTTGATATAGGAGTGCGGTTTCCCCGCGCATCAATCTCGATTGACAGGCACAAATCACCTAATCCTCAGTTTGTCGTTTCATGTCCGCCATTTTCAGCGTGAGTCAAAGTGATATCACGAAAGGAACATCCTTGCTCTATTTTTAGATGCAAGGCTCATTGGGCTCAACACAAGACCAATATTCTCCACATAATCGCTCTAATCGGAATTATTGGTTGTACCTTTTGGTAGGTTTGCAAACATGTGTACTTTTTATTGTGTCTACCTTAAACTTCAGCCGTTCGCATTTCTCACATTCACAAAAGCTCCCAGTGATCTTAACTAGGTGCAGCTAGAAAAGTGCAAGCGCGCTGCCTCATGTGCATGTCTCTCCATTGGAAATAAAATAACAAACCTGCCGGCAGGTTGCACACCAGCAGCTCCGCTCTGCGTAGCGAGACTGACGCAGCTCCATGCATTTTCGAATCCTGGGTGTAGGTTTCTGTCGGAGTGCACGCGGCAGCGCTTCAAGCCGGTGGCTGGGCGCCGCGGACAGCCGCCAACTTGGGGCGCCATTGTGTATGCTTGATGGAAACCTGTGTTTAGAGTTCTAAAATGGGTGGCGCAACGATTCGGAACACTTCATGTTTCTGCCTCGTCACAGAGAGTGTCTGGTGTGCCATGTTGCGGCTTCGAGCGGTGCATCCGGTGCCTCAGTCAAAGTTAATTCAGTGTGCGTAGTTATTAGTCTCGGTGTACAAGCTCGGCAGTTGAAACTAGCACACAGTTGGCTGTAAAACTTAAAAAAAAACACAAAAGATTTTGTACTCTCTGCTTGGTCTGTTTCCGAGTTGTACATGTACGGCTGAATGCTGATCCTCTCACTCCTTCTCTCAGTCTGCCTGTCTGTTATAAAGACAGAGCGGGTGAGCTCTTGGCTCCGCTCCCTTGTTACGTTGGGCAGGCAGCCAAAACTAATTTTCATGTGAAGCAACACACCCCTAAAACAGCGAGCTGTGTACACGCCACCAACGTGACAATTTTTAACACATTATAATAAAAAATCTGAATTGTGTTTTAAACTGAACCTAAACTGGCACACTCAGAAGAACCTTAATACTAAGATTACTGGAGATTAACCTGTATCCTGTTACATTTGCGTGCAAAAAAAAAATGGAAAGCTGAACGTGCATGCTGTCTGTGTGTTTGTGTCTGCGCGGTGGGTGTGTTTGTGTATCTGTGTGTGTGAACTTAGCTACGTCATTGTGTGTGAATCATCGTTGCAACTCAACAACAAATGCATTAAATTCTAATTGGTAAAGTTCTTACTGTAGTATTTCTCCCAAACATTACGTGAGATCTGCTTCCTTTATGTTGTTAAGCAAAAGCTTTTTTAAAATAATTCTCAAAAGTATATTATTTGTTAGGACGAGGCAGTGGCACAGTAGGTAGTGCTGTCGCCTCACACCAAGAAGGTCGCTGGTTCGAACCTCGGCTCAGTTAGCGTTTCTGTGTGGAGTTTGCATGTTTTTTCTGCGTTTGCGTGGGTTTCCTCCGGGTGCTCCAGTTTTCCCCACAGTCCAAAGACATGCGGTACAGGTGAATTGGGTAGGCTAAAATTGTCCGTAGTGTATGAGTGTATGAGTGTGTGTGTGTGTGTGTGTGTGTGTGTGTGTGTGTGTGTGTGTGTGTGTGTGTGAGAATGTATGTGTGGATGTTTCCCAGAGATGGGTTGCGGCTGGAAGGGCATCCGCTGTGTAAAAACTTGCTGGATAAGTTGGCGGTTCATTCCTCTGTGGCGACCCCGGATTAATAAAGGGACTAAGCCGACAAGAAAATGAATGAATATTATTTGTTATTATGTGAAGGTTGTATAATGCGTTTAACCCCAACCCATTCTGAAAAACTGTTTGAGTTGAAACCAGAAGTCTCCAAGTACATTTTTGGTATTCTCTATCCACTCAGTGTACATTGGTTGTATACTTGCTTTTGTGGTGCGTTGTGGGATTGATTGAGTGCATTTCAGAACATCCATTATAGTTTCAAACACCCCTATAAATGGCTTTTTCCTCAAATAGTGCACTGTTTAAAGTGATTCAGTGGGTGATTTCAGACATGGTCATAGACAAAGTGCAGGACGGGGCGTCCCCGGGACTAGAGTTGGTGGATTTATAATTTTGTTAATAGGTTTTTGGTAGGAATTCATTCCAATGTCTAGAGAGTATTGCCACAACAGTTTTGCTGTTTGTTCCTTGATAAAAGTGGAGGAATTCTGTTTCATCTGCCAAGTTCCACGCTTTAATTGCTCTAAGAGTTGGAAAGTCTTGGATTCAGATGTCAGGAATGAGTTCACATCCTGAGTGTTTTGCCAAGTATGCTGTGTGGTAATACTGAATGTTTAATATAGACCATACCCAGGTTATCTACACAGAACATGGAATGTAGCGTTTTTGTGTGCGCTTTGACATGCAGATTCATAGATTGTGAGTTAATATTTGACTAAACATGTTCTCCTTAGGTTGGGTTGAGTTTCAGGAATTCCTTAAGGGGGAATATTACAATTTTCAAAAACGGCTCACCCTCAGTTGACATTACGTTCATTTAAGTCAACATTTTTAAAAACTCATTTATTTTGTCTTCGGCATGATGACAGTATGACATGAAGGCTCTAGTATTCAGCTTAGAGCAAATAAAAGGATTAATTAGGTAAACTAGGCAAGTTATTGGACAGCAGTGGTTTGTTCTGTAGCCAAACAAAAAAAATAATCCTAGCTAATAATATTGACCTTAGAAATTGTTTAAAATGTTTTATTCCAGTCAAACTAAAATAAATAACTTATTCCAGAAGGAAAAAAAGAGTAAAGAAAATGCTCTGAGAATGTTCTTTCTGTTAGACATCTCTTGAGAAAAACACAAGCACACATACAAGTACTTCACTTCTTCAGTATTCATATTCATATAATTGTATTTTATTTTGTTTTGACTATATCAAATATCATGTAGCTTTTGACTTGCATATGATGAATATAAATACTAAAGAAAATAAGTGAAGTTCTTGTTGGATGGACTGAGTGAATTTACACTACAGCAAATTTTCATTTTTTTTTTTGGTGAAATGGCCTTGAACTACAGAATTCTTTTAATAGCGGACAAAGCTACAGTTATACTAGTTGTATAGTGTTAGATTATAGGCGGCTTGGCAGGGAAACAGAAGTCCTGCCTGGCATACTTGCCATCTGATGCCCATTAATGCAGCCATGCTGGGGCCAAACATAACACCACACACACTTTTTTTTTTAGTCAATTAATGGGCTTTTTTTCATCATGCCATTTATGGAGATGCAGTAAATGGGTTTGGTTTGATTTGATTTGGAAGCTGTTTGAGTGCTTTTTTCTTATGCGCTAAAATAAAGTGCATGTGGTTGCTGAAGTTTCA
This sequence comes from Danio rerio, assembly GCF_052040795.2. NCBI lineage: Eukaryota > Metazoa > Chordata > Actinopteri > Cypriniformes > Danionidae > Danio > Danio rerio. The sequence continues at coordinate 57,261,226 of NC_141027.1, forward strand.
CAGCACTTCAGATCAGGCTTACATTATTAGTAGATCTACATGGAATCTGCAACCACAGAAATTCTTTTTTTTTTTTTTGAGCCCATCTTTCCATATATTTATTTAAATAGTTGTCAGTGTTTGTAAATTAGTGCTGTCAAATGAGTGTGTACTATCTGTTTATAAATATATATATATATATATATATATATATATATATATATATATATATATATATATATATATATATATATATATATATATATATATATATATATATATATATATATATATACAGTTGTAGTCAGAATTATTAGCCCCCCCTTTAATTTTTTTTATTTCTTTTTAAAATATTTCCCAAATGATGTTTAACAGAGCAAGGAAATTTTCACAGTATGTCTGATAATACTTTTTTCTTCTGGAAACAAATCTTACTTGTTTTATTTCGGCTACATTAAAAGCAGTTTTAAATTTTTTAAAAGTCATTTTAAGAACAAAATTATTAGCCCCTTAAAGATATTTTTTTTCCTGATAGTCTACAGAACAAGCCATCATTATACAATAACTTGCCAATTTCCCTAACCTGCATAGTTACCTAATTAACCTAGTTAAGCCTTTAAATGTCTCTTTAAGCTGTACAGAAGTGTCTTGAAAAATATCTAATATAATATTATTTACTGTCATCATGGAAAAGATAAAAGAAATCTGTTATTAGAGATAAGTTATTAAAACTGTTATGTTTAGAAATGTATTGAAGAAATCTCTCCGTTGAACAGAAATTGGGTAAAGAAAATAAACAGGGGTGTTAATAATTCAGGGGGGCTAATAATTCTGACTTCAACTATATATTATTCCGGTCAAACTGAATACAATCTTACATCAACAACACATGGCAAACAAAGCATTGATGATGACAAATAATATTTTTAGCATATAAGCAACCCAACAAGTTGTTTAGCATGTGTGCATTGCTGTTGTTATGTTTACACATGTAATATTTTTTTCCTGAGGTGATTTCAAGCAAAATACACAATGACACTCAATTAAACATATCTACAATGATAAGGAACATGGTTACTTACTGAGTTATTAATGCACAGCAATACCACATGAAGAAAGGACGGACTTTGAAGGAATAAACAATGTCAGGAGAGCTCCATTATAGTGCACAGGACAAGTCTAAACAAGTTCCGCCCACGCATACGCAAGGTAGACAATTCTGTACAATTGCGTAATTTATCGGCTTAAAGATATTGGACTAATTTAGACATCGGATCGATAATGATAATCTTAAAAATAGCATTTATCAGCCGATAACGATATGGTCACCGATAAATTTTGCATCCTTTTATCATACAAACATACATACATACATTCATACATACATACATACATACACACATACATACATACATACATACATACATACATACATACATACATACATACAAACATACATGCATACACACAGTTGAAAACAGAAGTTTACATACAGAAGTTTACATGTATATAAAGGCACATAACTGTTAAAAAAGTCAGATGTTAATGTGACTAAAATTTTCCTCTTTTAGGTAAGTTAGGATTATCAAAAATATGTTTCTGTTATGCTTAATAGCAGAATAATGAGAGAGATATTTTTTTGAGAAATTGTTATAACTTTTCCAGAAAGTCAAGTTTACATACAGTAAGATTATAATGCCTCTGAAAAAGCTCAGATGATGGTGTCAAGGTTTTGGAAGTTTCTGATTGGCTAATTGACAACGTTTGAGTAAATTGGAGGCACGACTGTAAAATAGTATTTAAGGAAAACCTCAAACGCACTGCTTCCTTGTGTGACAACATGGGAAAATCAACAAGCCAGAATCAACAAAAAAAGCCAGATTACAATTTGCTAAATTACACAGGGAAAAATTATATTTTGGAGACATGTCCTGTAGTCTGATGGAACTAAGATGGAACTATTTGGCCATAATGACCAGTGTTATATTTGGAGGACAAAGGGGAAAGCCTACAAGCCTAGGATCACCAACTCAACTGTGAAGTATGGGGGCAGCCGCATCATGTTGTGGGTTTTTGCAGCAGGAGGGACTGGTCCTCTTTACAGCATAGATGGCATCATGAAGAAAGAACATTATGTAGAAATACTGAAGCAACATCTCAAGACATCAGCCAGGAAATGAAAACTCGGCCACAAATAGGTCTTCCAAACACACCATGACCCTAAGCATTCTGCCAAATTAGTTAATATGTGCTTTAAGGCAACAGAGTGAATGTATTAAGGTGGCCATCACAAAGCCCTGACCTCAATCATAAAGAAAATTTGTGTACAGCCAACAAATCTGACTCAGTTACACCAATTCTGTCAGGAAGAATGGGCCAAAATGCTTTCAAACTATTGTGAGAAGCTTGTTGAAGGATACCCAAAACATTTGACTAAAGTTATACAGTTTAAAAGCAAAGCTGAAAAAAAATATCAAGGAAATTTAGACAACTTTTGACTGTCTAGAACAGGGGTGGCCACCCTGTTCCTGGAGAGCCACCTTCCTGCAGATTTTAGTTGCTACCCATATCAAACACACCTGAACCAATTAATTAGGACCTGAGCACCATGTGATAATTACAGGCAGGTGTGTTTGATATGGGTTGCAACTGAAATCTGCAGGAAGGTGGCTCTCCAGGAACAGGAATGGCCACCACTGGTCTAGAAGTTAAAACAAAATTCTCAAAAAAAAAAAAAATAATTCTGGCATTTAGCAAATGTAATTAATTTAGGTAATTCTAAAGCACCTACAATATTAAATATTTAGTATGATTTACCATCTGACATTTAAAAAAATGGAGTTTTTTTGGAGTGTATGTAAACTTCTGGTTTCATATACACACACAAAACCAAAATATTCATATATAATTTGTATTAGATGTAAATATTTATTTAATAAAAATAAATAAGCCATTATTTTTTTGTATATTATTTATACACATTATATATAATATGTACTCATATTACTGTATGTTCACATATTATGTAAACACAAGCTTTGAATGCAGTTTTTCATGATTAATCTTTTTACAGAACTAGTGTAATTATATATTAATTCAGTTTTTGTAATAATTAAAGTGTTATGATTGAATAATTTTCAATAATATATTTTTTGTAGTAGTAGTTTATTTATTAAGCACATTTTTTACAACACATTGTCCAAACCCAAAGTGCTGAACACCATTACTGATAATTAAAATAACAAGTCACACAACACATAAGTAAGTAAAACATACAAATAAACCCCTAAACATTGAAAAGGCTCAAATGCTAAAGAACAAAGAGGCATTCTCTGACTATTTAAAAAAATAAGTATAGCTGCAGCCTGTCTAATGTGAGGTGGAAGGCTATTCCAGCATTTCGGAGTGATAACTGTGAAGGCCTAATCCCTTCTCCGCTTACACCGGGTCTTTGGTACGGACAGAAATGACTGATCTGATGACCTTAATGACCGGGACTGTATACGTGTAGAAGATTGTTTAAGTATAAAACAATAAACAAGTAATATTTTCTGCCTTTTATTGGATGTATTATATGAGAGATTTGCTATAGCTTTGTTTATCAAGTGTGCTTGTTTACAAGTGTTTCTTATAAGATTTTAAACCTTAAATAATTGCAGTTTATCATAATTAATTTTGGATTTTAAACGTTTAAATATTTATTGATTTAATTTATTGTGTGTGAAGTGTTCAGTTTCATTTTGTGTAAATACACGGAAATGAGGAAGAAGGTCTGCAGATGCTGTCTGGTCTTGATTATTAGTACAAACATCACTTTTACATTTGCTTATTCTGTAAATTGGATTCTGGATTTGAACAAACCCAGAGTTTGTATAAGTATTAAACTGTAGCTTGTACTTGCAAAGGTTAAAACATTATTTCCTTTTATATCTCATTAAGAAAAGGAGTCATCAATCTTTATAAATCTCTCTTGAAGAGGACTATGTACACTATTTTTATAACGAGGAGTCTATGGTGAAAAGTTTTTTGTAATTCTAATCCTCTCTTTTCTTCCTCTTCCTTACAGAGGAAGTTAAATGAGAAGCGTAGATTATCTTCTTTGTTCTGCCGATTTTGTACTTTTGCCTTTTAATGGACAAACAGGAGAGAGATTCCACCGATTGTAGAAAACCCCGCTGGGATTATATCCTTTATTGTTTCATTTACTTTCCCAGCGATCCAAGGAAACAGTTGAGATGAAAAAAAAGCTACAAAATGTTAAGAATGTCTTTCATATTATTAAACCGCAAAGACCACGAAACCTTCGGGCCGGCGAAAGGAAGTCTCTAGAAGAACATGAAAACACTTTGCAGGCCTGTTGTTTTGTTGTTTGGGATGCAGTCCAATAATGAAATAATTAACCATGTAGGGCTAACAAGTTTTGTGAGATCTGACAGTGATAAATGGCTGACAAAAAAAGATTTGTTTCAAATATTTTATTTTTTTTTTTTTAATGAAAAGCAGTTTCTGGTTGATTCTCCAGGTTTTAGAAGACTGGAAATGGCAAGGACAGTGATAAACAAGGCACAATAACACTTTAAATAACTGCAAACTAAAAATCATTTGTTAAACATTTGCAAATAATTCAGTATTTTAGTATTAGCTCTATATAAATAGACTTTCAGTTCCAAGTTAATTTTAACATGTACTTTAATAATTGAAATAAATAATTTGTTTCAATGTACTTATTGTGCAAAAGCATCTTTTTACATTTTACATATACTCATTTAAATACATGCATGTAATTATATCTATAATTCATTTCTGTAATTACATCTTTATTTACACTGTTGACCATCCCTTACACCGTAACCCACCCCTATCGCCAAACCTGTCCCTAACCTTACCTGTATCCCACCTCAAGAGCACTAGAAGTGTTCTGCAATACATTAATAACACATTAGGTACACTGTATTTATATTATGATGTAGGTACAAAGTAGGTACAAAGTATATTATTCAGCAGTGGTTAAATTGTATGTGTGTGTGTATATATATATATATATATATATATATATATATATATATATATATATATATATATATATATACTGTATATATATATATATATATATATATATATATATATATATATATATATATATATATATATATATATATATATATATACTGTATATATATATATACTGTGTATATATATATATATATATATATATATATATATATATATATATATATATATACTGTATATATATATATATACTGTGTGTATATATATATATATATATATATATATATATATATATATATATATATATATATATATATATATATATATATACACACTCCATATATATATATATATATATATATACACTCCATATATATATATATATATATATATATATATATATATATATATATATATATATATATATATATATATATTTTTTTTTTTTTTTTTTTTTTTTAGATAAAATCAGACAAACATAAAATTTTTATTAGATAGAGTTTCATGTTTGTATCTTGAAATTATTATTATTATTCCTGAATCACCCTGTCACTTTTTTTTCTTTCTTTTCTTAAGTTTCGAATATAAATGAGCCTATAATTGTCACTTATATGTTGGCCCAGACAGAATCTGTGGACATTTTTTTTGCTATTTCTGTATAGAATTTTATAACAAATCTGCGGACTTATGCGAAATGATTTTGGGGGTATCGTAACTAAAAACGTATTATATGAAATAAAAAATTCCTTTTTAAGTTTGATTTAATGTTTACAATGCAAATCCATCTAGATCCATTTGTTTGGTAAACAAAGCAAGTCCCTTATATATTATATCTAGTAAAAAATGGAAACTATTACTTTACAAACTGTATTGTAGACTAGTGGTTCCCAACATTCTATTGCCTGAGACCCCCTTTTTTCTCAGAAAATATTGTAAGCCCCCTTTCAACATTTAATGATATTATCGCTCATGTACGTGTGCAGTAGGTATGACAAAAAATAAAAATAAACGGTTTAGGTTTATGCACCAATAATAGCCTAATGTAAAATATTAAAGCAAAACATCAGTAGGCCATTTGTATTGGGTACACCTTGCAGTATTGAGGATGAGCCGTCTGCAGATGTCTTATTAATTTGGACGGTCTCATGCATTTGTTAACAAGATCTTTGGCGAAGGCAATGCATTGTGGTTGATTCAGGGACTCTTTGCTTCGAGAAAAATAAATATCCATAGTTCAGGTAACTATCTTGGTGTTTCCAGTATTGCTAGCGCTGTGAGCAGAAATGTTTGGAGCTTCTAAACCTGGGTCCAGTATGCATCGGCCATTACTGTGGATCAGTGATTCTTTTTTTTTCTTTTTTTTTTATTTGTTAAGTATGAATTACAAATTTGTCCATTTTTGGTCAGCCATGGGATAAAGCAAAGCATAAGGCCACATGATCGTTCACCTAATTGTTCACTGCAAAAAAAATTGTAAAAAATATGACGCGACTCTCCACAGAGCTTGCTGAGACCCATTTGTGGGTCTGTACCCCCCTGTTGGGAGCCGCTGTTGTACATAAATCAAATTATCACTTTAATATTCATTATTATTACTGTAATTGTGTAAAAACAGAATAAATATAAATTTACACACATTTTCACCAGTGAATAAATAGACTCAACGATGGGCTAAATATCTGTGGATTTCTGCACGCACAGATTCCGTAAGGGCCTCCTTAAAAGGGATCTACAAAGCATAAATAGTCATCAGTTTAGATGAACTCACAAAACTTTATGATTTTTTGTTCAAAAAGTTTTGTTAACATAGAGTAGATATTACTAAATACTTGAAAAATAAGATGCATAAATGTTCATTTGAGTAATCATTTACTTACTCATTCTGAATGATCTTAAAAATCCCCAACTACTGCTAAATAACTGATTTGTAAAAAATACAATACTTAATTTAGGTATTAGTTAACCATGTAAGACCTCTCATGGATCAATTCCTGGTATATTTAGTATTTTTATATGCTGTGCTGTCATTCTTTTGAGTATTTTCAAATGCCGGATTTCATTAAAATCCTTACATCACTGATTTGAAGTCTTATGTATGTAACAAATCCATAGCACATTAACACAAATATCAATCAAACTTGTCACTGCAGAGAGCATGCATAAAATACTTTTAAACTATATACAGTTGAATTGGACTAATTCAGTTGTGAGATACTTTTACTTTTATAAACAGCATGTCGTGAGTAACCCGAGAACATTGTGCTTATGAGAGCAATTTTGATATAATGAAAATGCAAATATGAAACAATCATTACGCACATCATATACAGTTGAAGTCAGAATTATTGGTCACACTTTACAATACGGTTCATTAGTTAATGTTAATTAATGCATTTACTTAGATGAACAAACAATGAGCAATACATTTACTACTGTATTTGTTCATGCTAGTTACCGTTAGTTAATGAAAATACAGTAGTTCATTATTAGTTCGTTAACTCACGGTGCATTAACTAATGCAACTAATAGCATGGACTTGAATGTTAATAATGCATTAGTAAATGTTCGATTATGATTAATAAATGCTGTACATGTGTTGTTCATGATTAGTTCATGTTAGTAAGTGCATTAACTAATAAACCTTATTGTAAAGTGTTACCGAATTATTAAACCCCCTTTAAATGTTTTTCTTTTTAAAATATTTCCCAAGTGATGTTTAACAGAGCAAGGACATTTTCACAGTATGTCTGATACTATTTTTTCTTCTGGAGAAAGTCTTATTTGTTTTGTTTCAGCTAGGATAAAAGCAGTTTTTAATAAAAAAAAATAAAAATAAAACATTTTTAGGTCAAAATTATTAGCTGCTTTAAGCATTTTTTTATTTGATATTCTACAGAACAAACTATCATTATACTATAGCTTGCCTAATTACCCTAACCTGCCTAGTTAACCTAATTAACCTAGTTAAGCCTTTAAATGTCACTTTAAGCTGTATAGAAGTGTCTTGAAAAATATCTAGTCAAATATTATTTACTGTCAGCATGGCAAAGATAAAATAAATCAGTTATTAGAGATGAATTATTAAACCTATAATCTTTAGAAATGTGTTGAAGAAATCTTTTCGTTAAACAGAAGTTTGGGAAAAAAGTAAAAAGGGGGGCTAATAATTCAGGAGGCTTTTTAATTCTGACTTTGACTGTATGGGCTTATAAGTAAAAAAATATTGCATTTGTAGCTGTATTTATAAACTGCTACTACTGTCTATAATTGAACTAATGCTTAACTGATGAACTTTGCTAACGCGTAATAAATGATTCATGTGCAGTTAATATGAAGTGTTACCCAACAACCCGATTGAATACTGATTTTTTCAATGTGTTTGTATTTGTTTTAGGAAGAGTACAGGGCAGAAGGCATTACCTGGCATAACATTGATTACATTGATAACACCAGCTGCATCACCCTCATCAGCAAGAAGCCCACAGCACTGCTCCACCTACTGGATGAAGAGTGCAAGTACGTCTACTACTTTTACACAGTACACTTTTATTTTAATGTTTTAAGAGGGTTCCACTATAAATAAACGTTTTGGTGTTAAATTGACCATTTGTTATGTAAATATGTAATATATAATAACTTGAACTGTTAAAAGCTATTCGTCTTTAGGTAATTAAAGTTATTAGTAACTAATAAAGTTATGGTAACTAATAACTTTAAATTTTCCTAACTTGATTAATTTGATTTTATAAAGCTGCTTTGAAACAAGGATTATTGTGAAAAGCTCTATACAACTAAACTTGAATATGTAAATATCAAACACTTTATAGTTTTATTTAAAAAAAATGTTTTTAAGGGGAAAAAATCATGCCTTTTTTTACAAGATGTAAAATACGTCTCTGACGTTTGTATGTGAAGTTTAAGCTCAAAATACCACGTAAATAGGATGTCTGTTCACTATTTGAAACGGCTTCTTTCAGTCCTTATTGTGCTGTTTGAGTGACTGCCGCTTTCAATTGAAATGAGATTGTGCTCCCACCCCTCTTTTGAAAAGAGGGCGGAGTTACAAGTGCCTATGTGTCAGCATAGTTGCAGATTTAAAAATCAAGACTTACCTCCTATGCTAATGAGGGAGAGATTGTCACTAATGGGTGGGGCTTTTTCCCTCTGATGACATGTACAAAGGGAGAATATCAATCAAAGTGTTTTATCCGACTATTTTTGTGAAGAATGATTATAAACAAAAATCATTAATAAATCTTTAGCATTTGTTGTTATATTCACAGACTGCTGCCAAACAACTATGTTTACACCCCTTATAAAAGTGATTTCTGCATAATAGGTGCACTTTAAAACTAAATTAATAAATACATTTCAGATTTTAACAACCCAAAAATGTTATCTCTGTCCAAAACAAAAGCATAAGAAAAGAAAAAGTAAGACTGTCTCTGCCTAAAATAGCTGGAAACCTGACTCTCCACATCAGTGTTTTTCATAGCTCAAATCTCTAATGTCTCATTCTTCCTGTTCCTGCGGCTGAGTTGCTTTTCTGCTGAAGTCTTGGCAGCAGCTCTCATTCTTCTCAAGGCCAGAGGAACTGCACAGGTTTATAATATATTGTCTCCAGAATCTCCGTCACGCTCTTTATGACCACTTTCACTTTCCGCTTCAACACTCCAAGCGCACTAGAAGACCTCCGCAAACCTCCAAAATTGTTTCAGTTTGGTAATTTGGCATAACACTTTAGTTTGTGACAAATTCTCAGCATACGAATGATTTTTAGCAGAATATTTCTAGTTTATTGCCTGTTTATTACACTCAGAAAAAAATTACTTTTTTTCCTTATTCAAACTACTTTCAAACTGTTCAATTCACTTCAATTTGTAAAAATGATTAAGTTAACTTTAATCATTTGTGTTGGGACAACAAGAAGCAACATGCTTATTTCACATGGCTACTATTTTAAAAAACGAAAGCGAGGCTGCGGTGGGAAGAAACTAGGGTTGTCAAAATTAATCGTTTCTTCGGTGCATCGCGATGCAGATGCGGACAATTTGGTATCGGTTCAGTAATAATCATAACCGGTTATTAGTGACGTCATTTACCTCATATGCGCTCTGTAACGAGGGAGACGATCGTGAGTATTTACAACGCTTTAAGTACTTAAAACTCATAAACTGTGCACAATTTCACTGTGTGTGTTTGCTGGATCAGTCTTTCACTGACATATACAACAAAAGCCCCTATTTCACTGAGATCGAGAGAATGAAAGTAGCCTACTCCATTTCTCTCTCTCTCGCTTTCGCTCTGTCTCTATCTCTTTCTCACTCACACACACACACACACACACACAGTGGCCCATTTGACCTGCTGGGGTGGCTTTTCTTCTCCTCTCGGCTGTTTTACAGCATTACGTTTGGATACAGAAACGAGCGCGTGTCTGCAGAGTTTTCTCCAACGTGTCTATCATGCATCAGCTGTGAGATCGCCGCTGCCGCCTGCCGCTTATCAGTGTCACTTATCTGAAGAGCGCAGCGCGCAAGAGCCAATAGCAACCGTTTTTGTTGAGGGTGTGACCAATCAAAGAGGTGTAAGAGAACTAGACAAGGATCAGAAATTGAGCTGGATGTTTATATTTGTTTATATTATTTGCTTAATGCTCGTTTTGTTTAAAGTTACAGTTTGTATATTTGACTGTTTGTATTAAACGACAAAATTGTATTACAAATAATATATAAATATATATATATATATTTATACATTTTAATACAAGAAATGCTGCTGTGAAGAAAATATAAAACTGTGTATGGAAAGCATCGTCAATGCACCGTGATGCACCGAAATATCGAATTGAACCGAATCGATGGCATGATAATCGTAACCGAACCGAACCGAACCGTGAGACTAGTGTAGGTTCACAGCTCTAGAAGAAACCCAGAAGTACTGTATAGAATCAGCACTGTAAACATTGCGACAACATGCTGTGGACTACAAACCTCCAGCTGTTGCTGTGATTTCAAAATGCAGACATGCTGTACACATAATTTTAATATCTTTCAGTTTAGTTTAATTTATATAATTAAAAGCATATTAGGCATCAAACTAAATCTTAATCTCTTTAAGAGTAATACGCTTAAGTGTCCTCCTAGGCCTCAGTTCATTGCACCATGTAAACATCATGAGGACATTTTCCTGCTTTAACCTATATAACCACTAAAACAATGCAGTCCTCTGTACACCCTTGTGTTGTCTGTCAGTGTTGTTCTGGTACTGACGTTTAAAAAACATTAATTTCCCACTAACAACAGCGGTGATTTGCCATAGTATTGACCAGAAATGACTGTGATTGGCCATGAAGGTCATCAGTTCACTGCTCTCACCGAGTGCAAGCACAGATACAGGGATACTGGAGTGTGTTAAAGATGCAAAGATCAGTTGAATCATAGCGAATCGCTCGTCTGTTTTTCTATATGTATATTTACAGTTTATAATAAGATTCTATTAGTTAATATTATTTAATAAGTTTGCTAACAAGAGCAAATGATAAAATACATCAGTTACTATACATTGTTTATCTATCTTTGATTATGTCAGTTTATGAAAATAGTCATAAACTCACAGTGCAATAACAAGTGCACCTTTGATTTTAAGAATGCCTTAGTAAACGCTAAAGTATGATTAATAAATGTAAAAGTATTGTTAGTTCATGATCGTGCATACATAATGGAACCTTATTGATGAGTGTGACCAAAGGCTCTATTCAAGTGCAGATATTTTTTTCTATTCACAGTTTGTGTGCTCATATTTACCATTAGTGACAATATCTGTTAAGGTCAATGTATAATGAAATCATGAAATAAAAATATAAAGCTGAGCTTTAATGAGTTGTATTGCCCTGTGCTTCAGTTTTCCACAGGCCACCAATCAGACCCTTCTGGACAAGTTCAAACGGCAGCATGAAGGAAACAGCTACATTGAGTTTCCTGCAGTGATGGAGCCAGCTTTCATCATTAAACACTATGCAGGAAAAGTCAAATATGGTGTGAAGGTCAGTGCTGAATACGGCTACACACTTATGCTACGTTCTGTGTTTTTTTGTATTTATACACACAAAAAAATGACATGTTCATCGGACAAATGCTGAAATGTCTTTATTATAAACATGAACATCACAAGCAATGGGTGTAAAACTAAATACATCTCATGTTTCAGTAGTGTTGCTACATTTTAGAGGCAATTATATGGCCATCTGTTTGGTTAATATAAGAGGAAAAACTATAGTTTTAGTTTTTTTTTTTTTTTTATAGAAAATAATTATAAATGTTACACATTTTTACTACTGTAGGGGCAGTTTTGATCATTCAAGATTTAATCAGGATTATTCATTGAAAAGTGAAGATCCACAATTGTTTCAATTTGCATCACAGAATGCTGTCTTTTTTTTTCTAAATCGCAACTATTGCGTCCTGCGTTTCTGAGCATATATCACATTTCTCAGCTTTTATTTACCTTTAAACAAAAAGTGTCACGTCTAAAACTATTCACATCCTTTACAAACCGCCACAGTCTGTGGGAAAATCCTATTTTTTATACCATTCAAGTAATCCAAGCTTTTAAAGCATCCTAATAAACCTGATTTATTTGGAACAGCTGTTGTTATCAACTGAACAAGTGAAAAACAGAAGCTGTTGGTTTGTGAACAGTCATGGCTTAGACAAAGGAGCTCAGAGAATACCTGCGGCTGCGCATTGTGGCTGCTCACAAGTCAGGAAAGGCCTATAAGACCATATATAAATGTTTTAAAGTTCCAGTGGCTATAAGGAAACGTATTTTTTTAAAAATACAAGACTCCAAAAATGACACCTGTGTTGGACAGGAGGATAATGAGAGCAGTAAAAAAATAATCCAAAGATCACCACCAAGGCAATCCTAATGAATCTAGGCTCTGCTGGTGGCAACATTTCGAAGGAAGACAGTCCATCAGACACTGCACAATGCTAGGTTTCATGGACGCAGATCAAGGAGGACATCACTTCTCCAGAAAAGACACACAAAAGCTCATTTGGGCTTTGCAAATGCTCAGTTAGACAAAGAAGACTTCTTGTCTTCTGTTTTATGGTCAGAACTAAAATGTAATTGTTTGTCCTCAATGATGTAGCCTTTATTTGGTATAAAAATGAGAAGCCTTCAACTCTTAGGCCTTGTCTACTCTTATACGTTTTTGTTTTAAAACGCAGAAGTTTTGCTACAGTTACACCTTAAGTCCACACTATGCCGGAGTTTTCGAGCCCTAAAAAACGGAGCGTTTTGAAAATGATTAAGAGGCTATTTTGGTATTAAAATGCTGCTGCTCCGTGTCCAGGTGGATGGTGGGGAAACTGAGACATTTGAAAACTGAGTTGTGGCTGCAGAAGTTCACCCGTCTGATTGGGGCTTTTTCACCAATATTAGGCTAGTGCACAGAGTTTGTCGTGTAGCTACATATTTATATGAACGTCATCTTCAGTGTATGCATATTTATTACAACACGGAGCCTATAACATTACTGCCTCCTTTCATTTACATACCCTCTGTTTTACTGAATATCAGCTTTAATAATCAGTATTGGCCATTATAAATATATAATGTAACATACGTTTATACAATATAGGCAAGCAATCAGTCAAACGTGCAGAATCAATGTATGCGGTTACATAACTTAACATATTAGCTTTTCTTTTCAACCAAAGCACATTACCTGAGAACAAGTAATAGATTCAAAAGTCCAAAGAGTTGTTAGATTAGAGATAAGATGAATAAATAACTTGTTTACCAACTATAGTAAGATGAAATCTAGCTAAAGATCCTTGGTGAGCTGTCCAACCTGCACTGCTTTCACCTGGGGAGGTGTGCTCAAAGCACCTGCTGACTGCCTGGAGCTCAGACATGCACATAATGTGCGTTTTCAGTGGTGTAGTGTGGACGGAGAGCTTTTCAGAAAAGCTAGATGAAACAGAAACTTGGGCACCCATGGACATTTCAGCACAAAATCTGCCAAAACACACACCAATAGTGGTGAAGAAATGGTTAGCAGACAAAAACATTGAAGTTTTGCAGTGTCCCAGCCAAAGTCCTGACTTACATCCAATTGAGACTCTGTGGCGGTAGCTAAAGATCAGAGTTAAAGACCCTCCAACCTAAAAGAATTAGAGTAAAACGCTAAAGGTAAATTTGCAAAGATACGAGTCGAGAAAATTCTGGTCAGCAATTATAGCAAGTGTTGGATTGCTTTAATAGCAAATGGAGGTTTTCTATCGATTATTGAGAAGGGTATGCCTAATTTTGGACATGCCACTTTTTGTTTAAATGTAAATAAAACGGTACATAAAGCTGAGAAATATATTTTGCTTCTCACAATGATACTTCTTGTACAATATCTTATTATGTATTGGGAGAAGTCTGTCTTTCCAGCCCCCCAAAAAATGGTTGAATAAAGGTAACTTTAAGCCAGAATTTACCCGGGGTATGAATAATTTTGGGCTTGACGATAAACAAGTTAAATGAAGACATCTTTGTTAATAACATTGACAAAAGACAGATAGATAGATAGATAGATAGATAGATAGATAGATAGATAGATAGATAGATAGATAGATAGATAGATAGATAGATAGATAGATAGATAGATAGATAGATAGATAGATAGATAGATAGATAGATAGATAGATGGATGGATGGATGGATGGATGGATGGATGGATGGATGGATGGATGGATGGATGGATGGATGGATGGCAGACGGGCAACCAGATAGATAGATAGACAGACAGACAGACAGACAGACAGACAGACAGACAGACAGACAGACAGACAGACAGACAGACAGACAGACAGACAGACAGACAGACAGACAGACAGACAGACAGACAGATAGATAGATAGATAGATAGATAGATAGATAGATAGATAGATAGATAGACAGACAGACAGATAGATAGATAGATAGATAAGCATTAATTTATTAATTCTCCAGGTCATGACGTAACCAAACAAATCCTTAAAAGAAAGAAAAAACAAACCAATAAAATCATCCAGTGTACAGCCTGGTTAAGTTTGGCCGAGTTTGTCAGTCATGAGAAGCTGATCCTCTTATTTACAATATAAAGCCTCTGTTCATGTGTTATATAATGGAGCTCTGCAGGCCTCACTCTCTCTCCTCTCTGATGTTTCATTGGTTTCATTGAATGGATGAGCCTCTATTGTTGCCTATTAGAGCTGGGCATAATAACATCCAGTTATCTGACCTTCTGTGTGACCTGCTGTCCCAGGACTTCAGGGAGAAGAACACGGACCACATGCGGCCAGACATCGTCGCGCTCCTCAAGAGCAGTAAGAACGCCTTCATCTGTGGGCTGATCGGCATTGACCCAGTGGCCACATTCCGTTGGGCTGTGCTCCGAGCCTATTTCAGAGCCATGGTGGCCTTCAGGGATGCTGGCAAGAGACATGTGGAGAAACGCAGCGGTGAGTCAAATCAGTTTGATTTATCATTTCAATCTTTTTGGTTGTACCACAGATTCTTCAATGAATGAGAAAGAAAAAGAAGAAATTATTTCAAGTGTTAACATTTCCTTCCTAACAATGGCATATTCTGCTTTTTATCTTTTTATTTTCTTTAGTATTTCTTTACAATCATACAAGCTAATTTTGATCAGTGTAGTTCTATCTTTTAAAGTAATTCAGTTTACATGTTTTATTTTGAATTTTATGTATTTTGCAGAATATATAGTCGCCGATTGTCTGGGGGAAAAAAAGGGTTCCACTTTATATTAAGTTGCTTTAATACCTAGGTAATACATGCATTTAAAATAAGTACAATATACTTATTGTGGTCAAATTGTGTTGCACAACACTAGTGGCACTTTTGAGGTGCGATACGGGTAAAGTTATTGACAGGTTTAGCAGTATGGGTGCAACAGTGTACTGTAATAAATAAAAATGTAAGTACAATGTAAAAATATGTTTGTATATACAATAAGTGCTATGTTCTAATGATTAATTTAAATATAAGTACATAGAAATTAAGGCTGCTTAATATAAAGTAAGACTAAATACTGAATGATAACTGTTAGTACTGTAAGCAAAACAACTAGCTTGTTCCACGGACTCTTACTTAAATGGGTGTGTGTGTGTGTATTTATATATATATCCCTTCAAAATGCTTTTAAAAACATGTTTTTTTGCGGTAAGATATATTGTGATATTCTTTTTTTTTTTCAAAAAATGAAGGACACTGTAAAGATTTTTATGTTATTATGTTAATGTTAAAGTAATTTTAATTTCTTCTGGTCACAAAGGCTCTATTGATTTAAAAAAATATACAAATAAAAACTTCTTTTGTAAAATCTATTTTAAAATTACAGTATAAAATAATTAGTTTCTACTAGGGCTGCACAATTCTGGCTAAAATTAGAATCCCCTTTTGTTTTGTTTTTTTGCTTAAAATCAAGATCACAATTTTCTCACAATTCTGTAGATGGAAAAATAAAGGTTAATGAGCAGGCTATTATTATTGTTATTTCTCAAACATATGATTAAAACAACAATAATATTATTCGGCCGATTATAATGATATTATTAAGTCGACTGTAGGTTAAAATGCTCAATTTTGAACAGACTTTAAATTTGTCCTGGTTGTTAATGCACAGTAAAGTGATTAGATCAGAATCAGATCAGAATTCTGAAGTTACATATGCTTGCCATCTGTCATCGACAATATTGTTAGACCTTTTTTCCCCACTGTTAAAATGAGACATTTGCCATTATCAGATTCCTTGTGCATTATATTCACCATTATATATGCTTAGTAGTTTTATTTTAATGCACAACATTATTCGCTATAAAAGAAAAACACATCAAATGCTTGTCAGAATCATAACTCTAAAATGTGATGATTATTTAAATGATTTGCGCACTTTCGGTTTCACTTTTTTTCTGCTGAGTTCATGTCATTGCTGCAGTCACTTTGAGAAACACACATGCAAATCTTCCCACACGACTCCCAAACAATTGCCTTGTGCAACAAACAGAATTTTATTTTTAAACTTTATTAGCTGTTATTCACAGCCTATGGTTCTGTTCACTAAAGTAGACATCATTCTCATTATTCTCACCATTCTGTGGTAAACAAGCAGCTCACGTGTGATTTTGCGGGCACGAATATGTCAGTACATTAAGACAGAAATACATTTTTTGGGTGAATTATACCTTATAAATACAGTATGTGACTCTTTCAACACCATTTTTAGGTGTCCACATTGCTAAGAAACATATGAAGAACAATGTGAAAACTTGGCTGAATCGTAGAATTGCTGGATTAAGATTGCGTGTAGAGTCAAATCAAGATCACAATCTTTTTTCGATGAAGCGTGCAGCCTTAGTTTCTACTGTAGTTTAAAATGTATTTCCAGTCTTTAATGGTTCTTTAGAAATTATTTTAATACACTAATTTTATTCTCAAGGAAGATTTCTTGTGCTGTATTTTTATAATGGAGCACTTGCTGAAAAATTGTATTGATAAAGGTATTGGGAAATAGAATAACTGGAAACAGAAAGACTCAGTGAGCCTATTGCATCTCAGCAATCTCACCCTCTGTTTAGCTTTTGTGTTTTGTTTTTTTTGTTTTGTTTTTGTTTTGTCTTGTCTTTGTCTAGTCTTCTTGTGTTTTGTTTTATTTTGTTTAGTTTTGGATGATTTTTGTTATTTAATCTTTTAGTTTTTTTGTTTCATTTTATGCTTCATGATTTGTGTTTTATTTTTTCCCTTTAATTTTAATCTGCTAGAGCAGTCACAAATTACTGCATTTTGGGGTCTGTAATATTTAAAAAATTGTCCTCTCACTCTCATATTTAAAATGTATTATATATAAGCAAAAAAATATCACAAATGAAAAATGTAAGGACTATTTTGTATAAACTGTATATTGCCTAAATAACTGTTAGCCCAGCTCCTCCTGCTTGAATTCTGTTGCTCTGCTCTCCAGCTTTCCGGTATCTACAATGCCTTTCTTCTTCAATTACAACAGTTTGAACATCAGTAGTTTAGTGCTGCCAACTGCCTTTGGATTGTCCTTCCACATGTGTCCTGTCCTGCATTTCACTGTGGCTCAGATCTGGTTGTTAAAAGAAATTCTCTAATAATAGAGTTTGATCATGATTTAATGCTGATAGTCAAGGTTTGGCTTTGCAGGACAACTCTAGTAGACAAGCACAACCTATTCCTCCCTATTTAATCTGTCTCTTCTCTCTTTTCTCTCTTTTTTATTTTATTTTTCTTCTTATTTTTGGCTTCCTAAGGGCATGACGCTGCTGCTCCAGCTGTGAAAAGTGTGGATAGCTTTAGTTTTCTGCATCACCCTGTGCATCAGAGAAGCTTAGAGATCCTGCAGAGGTGCAAAGAGGAGAAATACAGTAAGCCTGCCTTTTCTTTCATCTCGTCTCCTCATCCTGTGCACCCTGGGCCTAGACACGAGAGCTCCTGTCCCACAGCACGTTAAAAAACAAATCCCCATTGCGAATAACTGATTGGATTCAGTGCTGGAAGGTTTTGCTCTCTTGTCTCTGGCCGTCCATCTTGCACCTGTCTCTCTTTCCTGCATGATGTCAGTTTGGGCCTGTTTCTTTCACTAACCGTCCTCTGTGTGGCTTCAGTCCAGCATGCATGTTTTTCGGGCAGTCCTCCACTGTCCCCTCACTGGAGCCCCAGCTCGACTCCTCCAGCTCACTGCACGCATTCGTTTTTCGACGACAGCGGGCTCACAATAGGTCTGCTTGATGGAGGTAGCACAGATCATAGACTATACACAATATGATGATTTATTATACACACAAACTTAAAAGATCTGTTATTTATTAGGCATTTTAGTGCTTCATGATTCGTTCTTGTAGTTTTTAGCTGGGTGATATAATGGACTGGTCAAAGTCTTGTTTTGATGTCTGTGAAATGGTTTTTGCATACATAGGATGCATATAAAATGATATAATTATCAAACTATGTAATGTTTCATCATCATTAAGCTTTACAAATGTATTTGTGTAAAATAAAACTACAACATATTTACTTTGACCTCAAATATTTAAAGGAACAAGTGATTAAATTTGTTATTTTTGAGATTACTAAAAGCATAATGTTTATAAATGGATATAAACTACTGTAGTGGCTTGAATGATTTAAAATGAGTAGTTTCTTAGTATTGTATATTATATAGATTATTTGACAGTTTTCTTCATTGGTTTAGCTCCTTTCCTGAAACAGGAATCACATTCTCAACACTAAGATTGTTTGGCAAAATAGTCGTACAGTTCAGCACAACCCTATAGCTCAGTTGTAAAAGCTTATATATTTCTTAAAACTGTTCACTTATACGTCAAAACTAAATTTTTTTCTCATATAAACAGTCAGTGCCCCCAATATGCTCTGTCCCTTTAGAATTGTGTAGGCACTGCAGGTCAAAACGTTTAGATGGTTTGTCAATATGGCAGGACCGTTGAAATGCCTCATGTTCATCTTTCAGTCTTAGCCCATTTCTTGAAACCGGTTACTTTACCGTTTTTAGTCTTTTGACTGAATGCAATTGTGTAAAAACTAAATACAAGAAATGAGTAAGATTTATAATATTTATTATAAATCTTAAATCCTATAATATTTATTATAACCCTCCAAGGTTTCACATCACGCATTGTACTCAAACTGCCAAGGAAATTGTAACCATTATCAATGACACACATACAGTAAAGTAACTTCCATACATCAGAGTAAATAGAAAATGCACTGTATACAGCATAATATACTGTAATATAAACACACAAACAAATAAACTATGAAAATGATATGCAGCCTACAGTGGTTTAAATAAAGATGCTCATACTGTTTGGTCATCACCTGACTGTCTAATTTTGACAATTGAACAGACTATTGCATGTGATGACTTATGCAATGAAATGAGGCTGACATTTTTGCGGCGAACAATCATTACACTGAGAATCAACAATCAGTTTAGATCAACTGATCAATTCACTTGAGGATTGTGCTAAATGTAGGCTACCTGTACTTGGCATTTACAATTTGGTGAAATTAATGACAAAATTACTTCTGTTGTTAGCAATTGCCAAGTGGTTTGGGGGTTTGTCCATGTTGTTTTGAGATTGTGATTCCTGTTTCAAGAGATTAGCCAAACCAATGCAGAAAAACTGTAAAATGTTCTCAATCTAATATTAATCAAACATAATTCTTTATATTTTTATTAATTGAATATATTATAATAATAGTATATGTAATAATTGTAATATTTAAACATTTAGTTTAAATTAATATACAAAACGATACCCTTATATATATATATATATATATATATATATATAATAGAGATATGTGTAAAATAGAGAATTGATGGGAAGTATGTAACCAAAACAATCAAACATACAAAAAAAAAAAATAAACACTTATTGAATAATAAAAAAGAAAAACTATTGTGAAACTCAACTGAATAAATAAATAAATAATTACAAAAAAACTAAAAAGGAAGCTGAATAATAATACAAGCAATAATAATAATAATAATAATAATATAAAAGTAACAATAATGATAATATAATATAATAATAATAATAAAATAAAAAGAATGAGGGTTTATTAATTTGCTATCAAAAATATACATGTATGTTCTACTTTCAATATATCACTCAACTTTAAGTGTGGTGTTTTGAGAGTCTCCAGGTGTTTTAGTATGGGGATGTATAAACTCAGTCACGGTGTGTTTGTGTGCTGTGTTTGTTTGTCACACATAACTGATTCACAGCAGCATGTTCTAAGTAATTCATCTCTAATTAAATTGTCTTATGTTTCATTTCATCAACCATGGTAAATTAATCAGCGTCACATCCTGTTATTCTCATAAAAGCCATTACACAGTCCTCTGTTAACCTCTCACTCATTTATTCTGCATATATCCCATGAGTCTTGGATCAGTCTGGGTGTACAGACATTGTAATGTGTTTCAGGTGTGAACAGGAGGAATCCTCGCACTCCGCTCTCTGATCTGCAGGGAAGCAACGCAATTAATCAACGGTAAGAGCTTTTCACATCTGACCTGTATCTCTACAATAGTTAATACTCATTTCCTACTTTAAGATCCTGTGAAGTGCTTTAAAATTAAAATTTTTATTCGATGTTTGGCATAATCTCAATTGAAGCAGTCAGGGAGGGCGGGCCCTATTGTAGCCCCTCCCTTTAAAAAACAACCAATAGCGTTTCGTTTTTATCACAGCTCTGCCGGAGAGAGTGGTAGTGAAAGACATGAAAAGCAAATAAGAAACATCTTGAAAGGGGGCGGGGCATGTCAGATATTATAGAGCATTTGGTCAGACCTAATTAGAAACTAATGTATGAGGAGGTGGTGTCTAAAAATGCTCATCCATTTAGGTGGATTATAGATATGCTGAAGACTAACATGCTGATATTAACATCTATTTTGTTTTCTAGTTTCACAGGGCCTTTAAACTGTTTGACACTTTGCAAATAAATTTAGTGAATGTAGGAGACTCTTCTTAATGATACGTTTATAAATAATAATAATATTAATCATCCTTATCATATTCAATGTAAAATTAATGCATTAAAAAATAGCTTCCAAAATCTAATCAGATGTTTTGCATTCGGAAATTGGAAAGTTTCATTTTGATTAAATTATTGATGGTTTATCAAGCCCAGTATTTTAACAGACTGGATCAAATGTGCTTAAACTGTAGCTGTTGTGGCTGAAAGTGATGTTCAGCCTTGTAAAAAAAATGCATATCTGTGCCCTTTAATCATTTATATACTACAGAGCTGTCAAATGCTTGATTCTGATTGGTTTTTGTTCCAAGTTGTGCAGTCATTTAAATGAAAACACACAGTTAAAGAAGTTTCAGACAGATCTTGATCATTTTAGTTCCATACTGTATCACTACATTAGATATATATTTTTTTCTTCAGTAATTTAAAAAGAATCAAAACTCACAAAGAAAATTGGATTGATGCAGTGCATTTTCTTCATTTTTTTTTTTTTTATAAAAGCAGACACCAAAATTGTGTAAATGCTTAATTTTGTCTCAGTTTGAAGTATAAAGGCTAAAGATGAAATTTCAGCAATTGATTTCAAATTATCCAAATTATAATCAGTACAAAAAATATTTTGTATACCTGTAATTGTATTTCCTCCACACTTTTTTTAAATGCACAATTCACGCTATTGACTAAACTAGCTCAATAAACTACTTTTTGTCTGTATATTAATAGTTATGTAAAAAGCAACTAGTTACTAAAAATTGAGTTAACCCGTAGCCTTAAAAACAACAAGTTAATTTTACTTTAAAAAGCGAGTAAATCAGTTTATTGGAAAGGTTAAGTTGATTAACTTTTATAATTATGCGCATAATTAATTAACTTAATAATTGTAAGGCAATATGTTTGCTTACTTTTTAAAACAAAGTCAACTAATCACTTTAAAGGCAATACGTGTACTCACCTTTTTTAATTAAATCAAACTTATAGTTTTTTTACAGTGTAAAGTAGTTGGGTTTAGGTTTCGAGTATAGGAATCTACAGTAATATTCTGCTTTAAAAGTGATGATAAGCAGTTCTTAATAACAGGCAGGTTATAAACCAATATGAATGATGTGATTTGTTACTTAAACTAACATGTTACCAGTAATTCGTCACCTTATAAGGTTCTATCTGACATTTTTGTCAACATTGAGTTATTAACATATTCTTATTAAATGACAACTTATTTTCATTATGGGATGATTTTTATAAGTTGTTCACATTTTAAAACTTTTTATTTAAAAGACAAATGCTATACACATACAGTTTGCTATATGGAATGCAACAGTTTTGAAGTTCAATATCTCAAAATCCTTCAGAACGCAGATAGAACCTTTTAATCCCAAGGTGACGAATTGTTTTAAGATTAATTATAAGTGTACATGGCATCCCTCATCCCGCTCTATATATTTTCTTGGAGGATCTGCGCTTCATTTGCTTGCACGGTCAGTTCTGAAATCCCCTCTGTAGTTTCCTGACACTTGAACCTTTTTGTTTTTTTCGAGCTAGAAATAAAGCTTGTATGACGAGCCCCTAGTCAGTACTCACACGGCTTGTTAAGTTCTTCGTATGGGTGTGGGTGAGCAGTGACTCCACAGAAATCCACAGGATGACCCCCGCTTCATGCTTTGTTAGTGACTGCGTGGCACACAGATTAGTCCTGATTTCCCGAACAAGTGCAGGAGCCCAATTCACAACAGCTCTTTTGTTGCACTGTAAAGTCCCCCTAATCTGTTTTGCAACCCCACACACTTTTTGGGTTACTAAGTGACCATTAAACACCAGGAAACAGCAGCTGCTTCCTGCATGATGTTAGAGAGCAGATATTCGCTCATTTGGAGGATGGACCCTGAACTGATGAGTTATTGCTCCATGAGCACATGCTCCGATAACCTCCTGTGTACAAAATATTGCTTGCAAATTACTGCCGTTTCACTCACTATTATCTGTGTGTGTGTGTGTGTGTGTGTGTGTGTGTGTGTGTGTGTGTGTGTGTGTGTGTGTGTGTGTGTGTGTGTGTGTGTGTGTGTGTGTGTGTGTGTGTCCATTTGAGTTCCCTATGAGTTTTACATGCAGTGTAAATAATAACATAATAAGAAGTCATGATGACATATGTTTTTACGTTTTTTCGTTTTTACGAATTT
This sequence comes from Danio rerio, assembly GCF_052040795.2. Classification (NCBI taxonomy): domain Eukaryota; kingdom Metazoa; phylum Chordata; class Actinopteri; order Cypriniformes; family Danionidae; genus Danio; species Danio rerio. The sequence goes on from NC_141027.1 coordinate 57,284,976, forward strand.
AGTCAAGAATTAAGTCAATCATGTGTCAGCTTATTTACAGTAAGTAAAACTTACTTAAACTTAATGTTTTAAAGATGCTGTATGTACGTTTTTGAATTTTCTAAAGCATAAAAATACCATAACATAGTTGCAGATATTTAAGAATCATGCCAAGTGAACATTCTTTCGTGGTCTGGAAAACAATGCTAAAGTAAAAATAAAGTTATTCTGCTTTAAAAATGTGCATTACATGTCGGAACGTCTGTCTTTGATTTTGCCTCTTTAAAATGCCCAATGCCAGTTTAGCCAATTATATTTCAGCCCCCCAGGTCGCCTTAAAGGAAAACAGCATATTTCATTCATTTAGTCTGGAAGGCTCTCAAAGCACGTATTCACGACTGAAATGCAACCAGCAGACTCCGAAATGAGACGCAGATTCAGAGTTCCACATGAGATGATTATTAATTAGCAAATAATATAAATATTACGAAAATAAACATTAGGTGAGCGGGTTAAACTGTAACCCAGTGTTCTAAAAACACGCTACTTTGTGAGATTTGCAGTGATAAGCAATTTGGCTGTTTGAACCAGACAAAACACAACAGAAATGTAAATACAGCCATTCAGGAGCACAGAATTATGCACTCACTCATGAAATAGTAAGGTTTACAATCTAATTAATACATATTAAACCTCTTTGACATTATTAAATATACATGCTAAACCACTGATAAATGCTGGAGACGGTTCTAAAGTTTAATATCTAATGATTTATTTTTGATTTTTTAAATCTGAGGTGAACTATCTGCTGCTGCTTTCAGTATAGGGCAATAAATGTCATGTGAAATGGCCTTTAAACTCACATTATATGCATTTAACACTGAATAAAGAAAATGAGGTTTACCTGAGGTGATTATTGTGAGTTTTCTGATGTTCAACTGCAAGAAAAAGAAGCTGTTTCTTAAATATAAATTTGAGTTGTTGGTTAGGACAAAAACAAACAAAACAAATATTCGTTCTAACGTGTGCTGTTGCATTTATTTAGGACACAAATTAAATCAGCATTTAGGCTTGATGATAAGGGACACTCCTGTTGGTCCTCAGTTTGGCAACTTGCACTTGCATGTGTTTTGATCCAGGAATTATTATTATTTGAGGAATACCTTGTTCAACCACTGGGTGTCAAACTAACATACTACACCTTTAAGTCAGCTTAATTGATGTAAGTTAAAATGACTTGTGAAAATAAATTGGTTTAACTTAAAAATTTAACTGAGCAGCATGTTTTAGTGTGTAAAAAATAAAATCATCTTTTATTTAGACAAATTATCTCGACATGAAAAAAAAAAAAAAACTAGGGGGAATAAGACATGACTGTCATCTTTAGTCAAGTTCTTATTTTTTTCACAAATTTAAGCAGATTGAACATAAATTAAGTTCTCCCCCACCCCCCCACCCCCCCCCCCCCAAAAAAAAAAAATTTGTGCTGTTTCTGCTCATTTTAAATAAGTAATTTGAACAATGTCATTTTCATCATCATAATTATGAAAACAAAACTGGACGTCATGTGTCGGCTGTTTGTAAACACCAGACAGATGACTGAAATGAGAATGTATGTTCTGTGCCTGTGTGAGGTTTCAGTATTCTATATTGTCATTCCACAATAGGAAACCTGTATTATGTATATAAAACCGCCCATTATAGCCTTAAATAGTGCACTGTTTGAGGGAGCAGCCATTTAAAGTGTTATCCGAATCAAATGTTCTCAACTACACTCAACAAATCCTGCACTGCAATGGCACTGCTACCACCAATGTACACTCAACAGCAAAGTCCCTTTAAGGCAAGTCATTTCACTGGGGGTGGCCATCTTTGAAACTCCTCTTGGGCAGTATGCTCGGGCATTCTGTTTGGATGGGGAAACATTAAATTCTGCAAAATTGCTTGATTTAATTAGGATTCAACAATACAATTAAATAATAACCGTTTCTTTAGTTTCATTTCTAAACATTTGAATCACACAAAATCTTCAAAAACTCACATCTGGTCTAAACCCCTCCCCCAGAAAATCATCAGTTTATAGTGATCACTGATTGGCTTTGTACTATTAGGCGGGGATTTATTCACCATATTGACCGATACACTACTCCCCAATCAAAACATTATACATTGTAAACACGATACATTGTTCTAACTAAAAGCATCACAGTTTCAGTCTTGTTTTTCAGCTTTTTTTTTTTTTTTTTTCAGCTATGATTTTAGCCCTGCAAACCTAAATATTATTTATTATTTTAATATTGTTTGGTTACCAATATTTTGGTGCATCAATAGTTGGTCATTTTGGCCTAGTGGGTTGATATGTTCATAAACCTGCCTAAGCTTCTTTAGTGTTTCCACGAGCAATTCTACCTTAATTTTATTAAGTGGAGTTGTTTACAGTTTGTGTGCTGCGATAATGCTTGCCAGAAGTTTAAATCAATAGATCTTAGTGGACAGCTCGTTGTTGTGATAAGTTCATCTGGAGTGGATGAGTTGTATGTTATGTTTGGCCTGTTTCACAAATGTTGCATCTGTGGTGCAGACCCGCAATGAGTATTCACAGTGATATTTCTGTTGCAGCTCTACAAAGAAAATAAATACTTTTCTATATAGGTCTTAAAAGAGTCAAGAACTGCATTTTTGTTGTATTACATTATGTGTATACAGTGTTAATTTCGTTCTTACTTTACTTACAAATGTAATCTTCTCTAGTTAATAAATCTGCAAATATAATCCGTCAACACTTAAAGTGGATCAAAATGTTTTTTTGTTTTTTTTTTAAGTTTGTCCTAAGACAAGAATGGGTGTTTTTGAAGAGTTTTAGGGGGTTTTGACTACAGTATGTACAATTACATTGCTTCTATAAATATATAGAAGCAAAGTATACCATATATTATCATAAACTAATTTCTCAATCAAATTATTGTTTCTTAGTCTTGTGCAATCATCTTGATATGTTCAACCTTCTTTCTTTTAGAACTAGACTTAGTCTGCAAAATATATTTTGTATACAAACAAATTTTGCTTCTCTTTTTTATTTTTTACAGAAGTGTTGAATATATTTACAGCATTTAAGGCAGGTATATTAAAAGTTAAATTGACTAAAATATTAAATATTCACTTTCTTTATTTTTTCAGTGGATAATAGCTAGTTACTTTATAACAAATTACACCTACACTGCAATTTTTGCATTTATTTACAGTAGAAATTACAATATTGGCATTGGACAAAAAATTGCCAATGTAGTAAGGTCCATTGTGCACTAACTTGATAAACCTGTTCAACTGCTCATTAAAGAATATATCTAATCAGTCAATCCCATGGAAGCAAATTGCTTCATTTTTGCAAAGTCAAGGCAATCTGAATTTCAGACTGGGAATCTTTATTTTTATAGTGATTTAAAATACTGCTGCTTGGTATCTGTGGATGTGGGAAAACGGAGACATCTGAAAATGGAGGCATGGCTGCAGGCATTCTCTTCTCTGACTAAGGCTTTTTCCTCAATATTAGGTAGCCTACACACAGTTCAGTCCTGCATCCACTCCTTGTAAGTTCAGACTTCACAAGTTTGATATGGAAAACAAAGTCCTGAGGACATGTCGGGTACATTCTCAAAGGGAACAGTGTACTTTATAACCTCATTCACATCACCCATCTTAATAAAATGAAAACATGATATAAGGAACTGCCTATTTTCTAAAAACGAAATGGTGTTCTAAAACGCCATTTTAAAACTAAAACGTATTAGTGGAAACTGTGACCTGTGTGACCTGGTTGATATCTGATATTTAAATAGCCATACAGATTAGAGCTGATAGAAATGTTACAATAGCTAGTTTTCCATCCAAAGATGTTAACTAAAATGACGCGCAAAATAAGCACTTTTTCCATCAAGTTAGTCAAAAGAGAAAAAAAAGAAAAAAAAAAAGAAATGGATTTAGATGCAGTTGGAGAAGTCACTCTGTGCCTTTTTACCTTTGTAGTAAATTACTTGAACCTCAGAAGATGAAACGTGATGGATGTGTGCTGGCTTTTAGATGTGTGAGGTGCTCTTGAGAAGCACAAAAGTTTAAGACAGTTCTGGAAGGGAATAACTGAATCACTTTAATGACAGACTTTGGTTAAGGGATTTAAGATGACCAACACACTGCAACTGGGTTCCACACAGTTCCTTCATGTCCCAACCACCCACCCCCGCCCCCCTCCTCGCCATACTATGATAAAAGGGAAAGTAACACGCTCTAAAATTATAAAAAGTTATACATTATGAAGTCAGGAGAAAAAAAATCTAAAGTGCTCAATTTTTGTTTTTCCATATACAAACACTGGAAAACATTAATGAAATTTCATATATATATATATATATATATATATATATATATATATATATATATATATATATATATATATATATATGCCTTGAAAGCCAAGTGTCTCATGAGTTTATATTTCAAATTTGATTAAGATAACATGCAAAATGAGATTTTTATAAAAAGTTTTCAGAGGCTATATCGGTGTCCTTCTCTCCCACACCATCAGAGGTGTTTTCTCAAAACTGACCTTCCCAAACTAAAACAGTAACAGTTGCTGAATAATTGGGTCTACATTCACAGTTCATGTATCTTTGGAAAGAAGACACTTTGAGCTTGATCATCCATCGTCTAGAGCAGCCACCCATATCAAACGCACCTGAACCAATTAATTAGGACCTGAACACCACATGATAATGACAGGCAGGTGTGTTTGATATGGGTAGCAACTGAAATCTGCGGGAAGGTGGCTCTCCAGGGTTGGCCACCCCTGCTCTAGAGTTTGTAATGCTCAAAATAAAAAGTAGTTATCAATGCTTAAGTAATGTAAAAAATGCACCACACTAAACATTTTATTATTACATAAACAAATATGTGAAATCAGGCCTGATGCAATACACAAAAAGTAATAGGTCAACAGCTACACATTTGTTGAATATACGTTTTGAATTTGATGCCAATATTATGCAAAATGAAATTCTGGAATTATTTTTCTTGTGAATTTTCTCCCTCTCCTTGTTTGTGGACAAGCAGTCTCATGAAGGTTTCTAACAACTATTTTAATCTTTTCACATACCACTTATTTTTTTGTTGTAAAATAATGTGATTTATTTGAGCATAAGAAGTACATTGTAAGAAATATGTCAAGTGTACATGCAACAAAAAAAGAGTTGTTTTCTTTTCTCACCTCTTAAAAAATATTTGAGAAGGAATTCAAATTGTACAGGATGGCTAATAACTTTACCTTCAACTATACATGATAATCCCGGCTCACAAAAGGTCACTTTTTTATTTTGTATTTTTCTTTAGACCAAGCAAAATTCAGTTGGTCAACGCTGTGAACTTGTGAAAGACTGATTTGTGAAAAAAAGTGTACTCAGCAATAAATGCTGTTGTATGTATCCTTAACGTGTGTTTTTGTTGTCACTCACAGAGAGGGCTGGAATGGGCGTCCTGGGAGACAGAACCGCCTGTCTTCATTTGGATCCTTCAGTGAGGAGGAGGGAATCTTCATCAACTCTACCAGCAGTAAACTCCTGGAGCGAGCCCATGGCATCCTTATGTAAGAGTCTCTCTCTGATACACACAGCTTTAGCTTTACTGTCATTGTTCACACTTTAATTTAGCAAATAATTCCCATTATTAATAAACCATTAACTATGACTTTTGCCTCTATAAACTCATAATTGCCTGCTTATTATTATTTAGATAGTAATTAGGTATAGGTATTAGGTAGGTATGGAAATGTAGAATACGTTCATGTAAAATATGTACTGTATAAGTGCCAATAAAGAGCCAATACAATAAAACAGGTAGATAATAAGCCACTAGTTAAAGGGCCATGACACCCCCCACTTTCGGTTAAAGTCTACTTCAGAATTTTTTCAAAAGATGCATGATTAATGGGCGTGGAGCTCCGCGAGCATCGGGCAGGAGTGGGCGTGGCCAGCAGGGGAGAAGGGGAGCGAACAACTGTTGTTGTCAGTTAGCTCACAAACTGAGACACAAACCGTGAGACGCATGAGTTTATAGTTCACAAAATTAAAATGCAAAGAAATAAACAGTAATTTAATGCCCTGCAACATTTGTTATTCGTAATTTCATATACACATAACCACAATTTATATCATTATAAAGATAAGTGTGTTCATGTAAACTCTTTAAGGATTCTCCCTCGATCCCCGTGTGTAAATTATAGATCTTGAATGCAGACTCAGTGCAGCAGGTCTCCTGACCTGTCAATTTTAACCATTAGCCCTGCTGGTAATATAGAGGATTTAGGCAAACACAGCAGCACGGCGATGTGTCTGAATGTGAACGAACTCCTGATAAAAGTCAACGTCCGCCATTCTCTAATTCTCGTGCTGCTCTCCCGACAAAAATGCTTGCAGCACACACACAGCTTTGCTGTATGATCGGCCCTGACAGGATCGCGGGGAAAAAACATGCAAAAAACCCCGTGGATCGTGGAAACAAACACATAAGAGCCTTCATGAACGGCTACTGAGTGCCGTTGGTCTGTGTCTCACTCACAGCTTGCTTGAAACTGTCAGGTCTGCCTTCGGAAAGCACGTGCTCTCATGAATAATTAAGCAGCCGGCTCTTCTCATAGGATAAGAAAACTCCGCTATGAATAATAATGAAAAACCGATGCGTCATCATTGCACTTGCAGTACTGCGCTACGTCGCCAAAAATTATTTTAAACCCGGAAGCTGAAATTAGCTGACAAAAGCTCTAAATTATCCAGTTTTCCCCACAATTAACGCTGACAGGTGCTAACATTGTCCTAACTGATGCTCAACACACACAAATCTGTTAATATAAAAAAAAAAGTTCTCCAGGGTGTCCTGAACCTTTAATAGTGAGAATTAATGCTTAAACTAAACCTTGTTGAGTAAAATTACATACTGCAATACTGTAACCACTATTATTTATTGTTGTTGTTTTTATTTTTCAGGAGAAATAAAAACTATAAGATGAAGCCCAGTCTTCCTAAGGTGCAAATCTCACAGCATACATTTTGAGAGTTTTTGTTTATTTGTTTGCTTTTTTTGTTTGTTTGCTAGTTGAGTTTGTTTTATTCTTTGTTTATTTTGTATGTCTTGGTTATTGTGCATTTGTCATCTTTGATTTTTAGTTTTAACGTATGATTTGTTTTGCTTTTGTTATGTTTTATTAGGTTTTATTCTGTTTAGATTAGATTTATTTAGACTTTGGATTGTTTTTGGGATTGTTTTATTTTATTGGCTTTTGTTCTGTTTGTAAATTTTTTACTCATCTCTGCTCTGCTTTGATTTTAGCTTTCGTATTGTTTGGTCTGTTTGGTTTTGTTCAATGTTTGATTTAGTTTGTTTAATTTTGATTTTAATAAGTTTTGTTTAATTTGGTTTTGGTTGCTTTTTAAACTACTGTGTCTGTTTTTTTTGTTTTTGTTTTATTCTGTATGTTTTATTCTGTATGTTTTTATTCTGTATGTCTCTGCTTTTGATCAGTTTTGTTTTGTTTTACTCTTTTTAATGATTTTATTTTGTTGCTTTTGTTCTGCTTTGATTTGTTTTGTTTACTTTAAATTGTTATTGGGACTGTTTTATTTTATTAGTTTTTGTTTGTCATTTTTTTTTCTTTTTTTGTTTTCTTAGTGTTTTGGATTTACTCTGTCTGGTTTACTTTTGTTTTATTCGGTATCATCAGTGTCTGTTTTTGTTTAGTTTTGTTTAGTTTTACTCCTTGTGATTTTATTTTGTTGCTTTTGTTCTGCTTTGATTTGTTTTATTTAGACTTTGGTTTACATTGGATTGTATTTGATTTTTTTTTTGTAAGTTGCTTTTTTCTCTTGTTTTTGTCTTCTTAAGCTCTGCTCTGCTTTTTTGTATTGTTTGGTCTGTTTAGTTATTTATTTTAGTTTGGTCTGTTTGTATTTGTTCAATGATGATTTGTTCCAAGGTGTTCAATTAGTTTTTTAGTTGTTAAATTTGGCTTTGATTGCTTTTTTATTTACATTTTTAATTTACTTTTATTTTATTCTGTATATTTAGTGTCTAATTTTGTTGGTTTTACTCTTTTGTTCAGTTCTGTTTGTTTTTTCTCCTTTTAACTTACAAATTGTATTTCAATTGTATTGTATTTTACAATTTCACACTGTGTTCTTTGTTGCTTTTGTTCTGCTTGTTTATTGTTTGTTTTGTTTGCTGATTTGATTTTTTGCTGATTTTTTTAAAATTTTTTGTCTCGTCCTGTTTGTTTTATATTTGTAGTTTTGTTCAGTTACCTTTTGTTTAGTTGTGACTTATAACTGACATTCTTTGTTCGTCTGTGCCTACAGCACTTGCTAGATGTAAAGTCTCTAAAGTATCTGAGCAACCTGACGTTACAAGACCGCATTACAAAGTCCCTGCTGCATCTCCACAAGAAAAAGAAACCTCCAAGTATTAGTGCTCAATTCCAGGTCAGACCTAACTTACTCTTCTACTCTTTTTTTTTTATTATTATTATTGTCGTCAAACTAACTATGCTCTGAATCATGTGTATGTTGTGTAACTAAGGTGTAGTTTCCACCATGTTTAGCTCTGGGTTCTTGGCACCAAATAAATGACATCACGTCTGTCTTTGATACAATAAATTTTCATTTGCTTTGTCATTCCCACTATCCTTTGTTTTGATTTTACTTTTGAATGACTTCTTGTTAAAATTTATAATAAATAACATTAATTTGTATTTGGCATATGGCTTTTTTTCTAGACAGTATGTCCTTAATTAACATATTATCACTGTCGTCAGCAATGTTTTTGGTTTCACAGTGTTGGGTGTTTCCTCAACCTTGGTCATGTTTGGTCCTGTAAACTTTAAAATTCAATTATAATAAATTAAATGACACTTTTTGAACTTAAAATACACTTTTCAGTCTAGTTTTTAATCTATTTGTCTATTTAACAGTGACTTGAAATGTGAACAGAAAACACATCTTGCTTTAAGTTAGTTAGCATTTTTTATAATTTAAATGTTTGCTACGATACATATTTTTTTCTAACTCTTTTCGGATAATTATGCTGGTCATTATGATCAAGTCAAATTTATCTTTGTTTATCATTTGATAATTTAAAAAAAAAGTAATATTGTCTTTAAGTTTGAAAGCCATAAATTAAATGTATGTAAATTCAACAATAGAAATGTTAAAATATGTTGCTTAAAGCAAATCCAACCCCATGTGACAAATATGTGTGTAGTTGTGCAGTATAAACAGCATTGTGAGACATTTTGCTCAGCTGGTGAAGAATTACATTCCCCTCTAGTGTCTCAGACTGGGACAAAGTGTTGTAAACATTGAGTTGCACGGCGGTCCTGGGACGTCTGGCAGCAGGCCTGCACAAATGTGTGGATGACCTCACTTCCCACATCCTGTACAGTGCAGTGCGCTCTTTGGGAAGGGAGAGTAAATTCCTGACCACCAGAAAAGCCGCTTTCTCCTTTTTTTTATGTCTGTAGAGATACAGACATGAAACACATATAGATACATGCACAAAAGTCTTTTGTATTATATTATATTATATTATATTATATTATATTATATTAAATTATATTATATTATATTATTTTATATTATATTATATTATATCATATTATATCAAGGGCGACACGGTGGCACAGTGGGTAGCACAATCGCCTCATAATAATTCTGACTTTAACTGTATGTCATAATGTTGGTTTTTCAGCCTGTATGCTTCGTTAATAATAATAAAATCTATTTTAAATACTAGTAAAATTTTATTTAATAGTGAAATAACACTTTCAAAAATTATTATTTATTTTAGCAAATTGTATTTAATATTATTCATGTTTCATTTTATTTTTAATACGATGCTTTTAATATTTTTTTATGAACGTATCTGTCTTATTAAAGACCAACTTTGCAATGTATATTGTGCTAGCACACATTGATAATCTTTATGTGGACAACACATCTGTCCAAGTTATTCCGTTAACAATTAGTTTTGGTCATTTATAAAGTCTCAGTCCTTTTCTGTTGACATCAGTTTGACGGCTTCTACCACAGTTCTTACCATTAGATTGCTATGAGGGATTAATGTGAAAAAAGAAAAGCAAGCCTTCTATTTAATATTTTTTGAAAGTACATAAACATATTGAAATAAATCCAATATAAAAAGTTCATCCACACACTTAAAAGTCTCAGCAACTTCCAGTTCACACTGACTTTAAAACCCAAAAATAAAAGGGTGAGCACATAAACTGCATCGCAAAGTGTTAATCAGCCATTTAATGTTTGTTCTAGTTTAGACATTGTGTCATTTAACCTTAACAATTGATTCAAGTTAGAGAAAAGATAGCTGTCTAAACATGCAGTTGATTCCTGCAAAAATATGCATATTATGAATGAATTTGTGGTGTTTTCCTCCATTGCAGGCCTCCCTCAACAAGCTGATGGAGACTCTTGGTCAGTCACAGCCATACTTTGTAAAGTGCATACGATCAAACTCAGAGAAGGTTTGCGAGTCTTCGTGAATATATTGTGGTTATATATCATACAGGTTCATCGTTTTACATTTTCAAACATATTCTTTGATTGGTTTCAGCTTCCTCTGCGGTTTAACGATAGTCTGGTGCTAAGACAACTTCGCTACACAGGCATGCTGGAAACTGTGCGAATCCGACAATCTGGCTACAGCATCAAGTACACTTTTCAGGTGAGATTAGAAACACACACTGATTAGACTTAAAGGTCTCATTAATTTAAAAAGCTTTGTAGATGTTAGTATTAGTATGTCAGTATCTTAGGATATATAAAAGGTAGTGTCCTCTAAGTTATATAATTTGCATTTACAAGATATAAGCATCCAAAAGCTTGTAGTTTGTAGCCTAATGAATCTATAGCTGCGTCCCAAATGGAACACTATACACTATGCACTTACAGGTATATGCACTATGTACTTATGCACTCACACTCAACAGCATAGTAAATGTATGTAGTGTTGTCCCAAATGGAACACTAATGTTTTTTTTTTACTAAGCAGTAATTCAAACTGTTTTCCTGCTGACGTTTGATGGTTGCCAATGTAGTGAAATAAATGACCAAACTATCAAATAATATCTGCTATGAGTATAACCTCATTCCCATCTGGAGTTAACTACTAAGAGAAAACTGCTTTCATAATCTACAATGGTTGAATGGTTGAACTGGTTGAATAAGTGCATCATCCAGGTATTTAAAATGCACTTACAGGATTATATTTAGAGTTTTCAGTGTGAACACACTACTTACACTATTTATACTACAAAATGGCGTAGAATAGTGCATAAGTATGTGATTGTGGACGTGCCTAATGCTTTTTTCTTGTCAAATCTTATGACTAATGCTTTCCATAACGGTAACACTTTATAATAACTACACACTATAAATCATTTCTTAAGCATTAGCAAATAGTGAATTCATTATCTGTTAAGCATTAACTCTACATTAATAAACGTTAGTAAGCAGTTTATAACTGCAGCTACAAATGCTCTATTCTTGACTTAAAACCACATTTAAAATGTGCTTAATAATTGTATTTTCATACTTAGTAAATGATTTATTTTTCATTACTAAATTAAGTATTGCATTATTTACAAACCAGTTGTATATAAGAGTAGTTGAGGGTTTTTAGGATCATTCAGAATGAGTTAGTAAATGATTAATAAACTATTGAAATTAACGTTTATATGTCTTATTATTCAGGCATATAATAATGGTTACTATGTATGTTAATAAATGCTTTATTAACTCAACTTCACCTAGTTTTGTGACCTAATCTAAAGTGAGGACTATTCATGCTTTATACATCCTTCATAAATGACAAATAAAGGCTCAGTTAAATTCTAAACAGGAAGAATGACATTATTCATTCCTATTCAATTAAAGATACACAAATGAAACTGTACTTCAAATTAAAAATACATATTTGCAACCTGATCTAAAATAAAATCACTGTAGAGTTTAAACATTACATTTTATTACATTGTTTAATTATTATATTGTTTTATCCAGTTTTGTTGTATTTTGACACTCCTGTTATTCAGCAATGTTTAAACTTTACAGTAATTTTACATTTTAGAAAAGATTGCAAAGATTATAGTTCATTTGACTCTGAGCCTTTATTTGTTATTTATAAGGGGTTTATAAAGCATGAATAGTCCTCACTTTAGATTAGGTCACAAAACTGCATGAAGTTGAGTTAATAAAGCATTTATTAACATATTAGTTGACTATTAATATATGCCTGAATAATAAGACATATAAAAGTTCATTTCAATAGTTTATTAATCATTTACTAACTCATTCTGAATGATCCTAAAAACCCTCAACTACTCCTAAATACAACTGGTTTGTAAATAATGCAATACTTAATTTAGTAATGAAAAATTAATCATTTACTAAGTATGAAAATACAATTATTAAGCACATTTTAAATGTGGTTATCAGTCAAGAATAGAGCATTTGTAGCTGCAGTTATAAACTGCTTACTAACGTTTATTAATGTAGAGTAGAGTTAATGCTTAACGGATAATGAACTCACTATTTGCTAATGCTTAAGAAATGATTTATAGTGTGTAGTTATAAAGTGTTACCATGCTTTCTTGTACCTGACATGCCCAGCCCCCTTCAAGACACTTATTATTTGCTTAAAAGGGGAGGAGCTACTATATGTTCTACCCTGTCTTCAAGTTTCAGTTGAGATTATGTCAAACGTTGACTAAAACTGCACATTTCAAAGCTACCTTTAAGGCCGGGGCACACTAAGGCAACGTTCTGCTATTGGGCAGCATCTGGCAGACTAGTTTATTGGATGTGTTCCACACAACACCTCACGTTAGAGGGACTTTGCCTAATCCAGCATGTAAATCAGCTGTCGGTGAAAGCAAGCACTCTGATTGGCTGTTCAGCTAGAAATCAAATTGCTAGACCAGAAGCTGAGTCTGAGGGCTATAATTTTGACGGTCCATGCGCAAAACGGAGAGCGCAGGGCGCAAACGCTTTCAGGGCGTGTCAGAATCCATATTTACTAATTTAAGGACGGGAAATCTGCTTTGCACCGTGGCGCATGGTCTAAAAGGGTTGAGTTTATTTTCTTAATGAGTTATAGGTGTGTTTTGAGAATAAACCAATCAGAGTCCCTTCTCCCATTCCCTTTAAGAGCCAGCTGCGTCGCGCCATAAGCACATTTGCTATTTACATGACGTAAAGTAAGTGTAAGTGGAAAAACTGAGCATTTCACAAGCAAACAGTTTACAGTTTTTTTTAACAGAAAACAGTTAAACAGAGCATCTACCGCGCAAGAATGACAAATAAATGATCTACTTTCACTTTCGCTCTCGTGGATAGGGAAACCTTCACGCACAGACATCTATTTGCCTATAAATAATTAATTTTGTTTGTTAAGTGCAAATATTTGTTTCAAAACTATTTCGAAATTCAGTTCTAATTTCCAGCAAACGAATAAATGAACAATAATAACAAAGTGTGCTCAAAAGCCTGAGTTATATCCTAAAACACATGCTGTGCCCCATATGGTCTAAAACCTGCAGGTGGGCAAATCTAAGCTTGTTTTTAATAAAACAAATATAAATATGGATATAATAAATAATACTGCTAATAATTATAACATTATACAAAAGCAAATTGTTTTAAATGAACTGAAAAAGCCTCCCGAGATGAAGGCATAAAAGCAGTGGTTTTTCAGATTTATGTAGGCTAGAAAATAATATGTTTTGTAATATTTTAATCCTTTATATTTATATCCTACATCTATTCTTATTATATACTATATATAGGCCTTTCCTTAATATTTAAATTTTTTCATATATAAAAAAAGATATTTGCGTATTGCTCTACATCTTGTGTGAGCGAGGCGCAACTCTGCGCTGGAGTTTAGACTGGGTTTGTTTTGGTCTAATGAAAAATCTATTATAGTTTCTCAAAATAGCAACGCACCAGCAGTGCGCCTCAGAACGCCTTCCTTTTTAGACCAGAATGCCTATGGGCGCACATATGAGCGCAAATGCATTTGATATTTAAAGAGCGTGGCGCAACACCTCAAAACGACTCTTGCGCCAAGCTGAAACTAGCAAACAACTATTGAGCCGCGTCTTGCGCCACACTGCGCCGGGTGTATGATAGGGTCCTGAGTGTTTTAGGTCAACATTGTTTTAGGTCAAGTAGTTCTTGCCTTATTTTAAGGATTTGCTCTCATCTTGTGTTCAGGCTTCTGTAATACTTTTTTTTTTTTTTTTAAGTAACCTCATAATTATATACCTATTTATACTTGTACTATACAAATGCATTTTTTTACTTAAAAAATATTTATATATTATATAGAGAGAAATAAAAGAGAGAGCACAGAAAATGACAACTGACCCAAATGACTAAATAAAATCTTGTTTTCAGACGTTTATATTAATTTCTAGACACAATACCATTGTTTTAACTTCAGATCAGGTCAGAATCTGTATTTGGCGGATTTACAACAAATGGAAAAAGTTATGTTTTTCAGAGTCATTCTCTAGAAAAAAAATCTCAAAATGGTTTTCCAAAAATATTATTAGACCATTATAGAATAAAATAAATACTAACATTTCACTGAAACCTATACATAGTAAATCCAGCACATCCTCAGAATTTTACAGGGGTCACTGATTCATTTGTCCTATAGCTATAAATCAATATTATGCTAGACTTAATGTAATGATTTTTACAATTATTATTATTATTATTATTTTATTTTTTATTTTTGTATTTTAACAGATTTCGAAAAGTAATACTGACCTCAAGCATTTGAATAAAAGTGTACTTGGATCAGTCATTTGTAACTCCTCATGCTCCGCAGCTGAAATCATTGCTTCCAGTTGTTCATTTCCTGTTCTAGGTGTGGCTGTCTGGGGATGATTGTGTTGTTTTTGACTGTTTTGTTCTGTCTGAAACATGAATTTAGCTCAGACGAATAACATCATGCAGTTTATGCATATGGATGTGTTTATATGACGTAACTCCCCAGTGACTGATCATTTGAACAGATCGCCTGCTCTCTTTCCAATACTTAAAGGGTATCCCCTTTCAGTTATTCCTAACCTTGACGAGTTGATGTGTTACACAAAAACAGATATTGAAATGTATGAAAACGATAGAAACCTTTAACCCTTGACTTTCATAGTATTTGTTTGTCCTATTATTGAAGTCAATGGTTACAGGTTTTTCAGCTTTCATCTAAATATCATTGTTGTGTTCAACAGAAGAAAGAAAGTCATAAAGATGTGGAACCATTTGAGAATGAGTAATTTGAGAGCAATGTTTTATTTGTGGGTGAACTATCCCTTTAAAAATGTAGAAAAATCTGATTAGCCATTTATTACAAGAAATCAGCAGAAAGCTCTGTGATTGGTTGCATTAGAGACCACCGAGGTAATTGCTGATGATAGCAACTTTGATTTTTGATGCCATTGGCATAGTGACAGATAACATGGTCTGTGCCACTAGTTGAAATTGCTTACTTCTCTGGATTTGAACATTCTTTGAAATATTTAGGTTAATGTAAGTATATAGGTCAGCGCAATATATAAGACTGTTCTGTTTTAAAGAAGAACATCTTACATATTGTGCCCATTGTTTGTGCCAGTAGGGAAAATGATTTTGGGACAGTCTTTGATTATTTTTTTTAGGATGCATGTTGAATAGTAAATTTGCACACAACTAATGCAACCAAATAGTGAATATTGTTAGGTACTAGTTACTTGCATAGGCTCAGGTGCTGTATTAAGTGGAATTAGTTACCAAGTAGCAAGTTACTGTAATTCAATTTTATTCAGCTAAAAATTTTATGAATTATTTTTAATGTTTTGATAATTTAATTACAGTTTCTTTATGTGTTGGCTAAAGCAGTGTGTCTCAAAATATCCAAGCAAAATTAATTCTGTCAGAATTCCATCACAATACAGGTACCTCCAATTTTAATTATATTTTGAAATTAGATGGCAAATAGATGAAATTGTATAATATGTATGTTTACCACCTCACCTAATTTATTACACTGCATTACCTTGTTAAAAATGATAACCCAGATATTATGCAGTTATTTCACTGACAAATGTAGTGAGCGCAGTATTACAATCCAAAGACTGATTCCAATCCAACTTTTGTCCAGTTTTTAGTCAGAAATTAATGAAGAAAATGTGAAACACTAGATATTCAGTCCTCAAAAACCTTTGATCAAGCTTATTTTCATTCGATAACACCATTTCTATTAATGGCCTTACCCAGCTAAAAATAAATACGTCATCATTACACTATCATTACATCATCGCCAAGGAAAGTAAATAAAAAGATTATTTTAATGCACAGATTGCATTGTTATTTCTATTATTCCTGTACAAAATTCAGTCATTTTTATTCCTGTAGTACGATAGAAAGTTTTATTTTTGTATGACATGTTATTGCTTGTTTTTTAAACCCAGTGTGTAAACATTATGTATTACTTACATACATTTATAATACATATATATATTGCATTTCATTTTTATTTCATTAGTTGTATTCTCTTACAAATACATTTGCAAAATAACTAGTAAACTCTACATTTATTTTTCATTTAAATACAAATTTAATGATGTATTTAGTAATCAATTGCTTTTTACCACTAACGTATGCAATGCTGTCTGTATTACAAAAAAAAAATCCTGAATTACATACCTACCGATGTAGTAATCATGATAGTTTCACTTAGGAAATATCAAAAGTTTTAGTAATATAGTCTCGGATTATCAAAGAGACTCATGAGTAGGCTGTTTTGTCATGGAACAGTAACCAAACACCTATTCTTACAGTAAACCAACATTAGCAATGCGCTTCTAACCACACAGAACAATCTTTCAATGACCTTTTTCTACTTTTACCTTGCATCTTGTCAACGTGTGTGCATGACATTTAATCAAACCAGAGTGTTTTGGCCTGGGGTAATTCCTGTAAGATATGAAGCTGCTGTGCTCAGTGACTTCACAGAGGCTCTCTCTATAGTCTGCAATAAGAGTGGCCAGGAATAATTGCATACACAACAGCATCTGCCTCACAGACTGTCCACCCCCAGTGGGCCGCGCTGAAGGAGGCTTCAATAAGACATGCCTTTACACTGATGCTAGTGTTCTGAAATCTGACCACTGCTTTTAGGCCTTAATGAGAGATGTCACTTCCTGGACACTTCTGTTGGGGAATGACTTGTGTGTGTGTATATGTGTGTGTTTGTGTGTGTGTGTGTGTGTGTGTGTGCGCTACCATGGCTTATATTTATCATTTTATGTTCTCTAGGACTTTGCGCGACACTTCCATGTGTTGTTACCAGAGGGTTCCAATCAAGCCAGCCAGGAGGCTATCAGACAGTACCTGCAGCAGGTGGATCTCACTCCTGAAGGCTTCCAAGTGGGCCGTACCATGGTATGATGAAGCTTCTGGCAATGATGGGACTTAATTAAATTCCTAGCATAGAACTTATTTCTGATGCCTTTGGGATGACACATCCTGCCCATTCATGGTTCGCTTTGTTGGAAATGTACAGTGTTGCATGCACACGTGACGTGTCTCCGTCTATCCATGCGTACGGCAGGTGTTCCTCCGTGAAATAGAGAGGCAGCGGCTGCAGGACCTGCTCCATAAGGAGGTGCTGAGCAGAATCGTTTATCTTCAGAGACGCTTCAGAGCTCTTCTAGAAAGAAAGAACTTCCTCAGAGTAAGACAGGCGGCCTGCCAAATTCAGGTATGTTTACTGCCTGATTAGCAGCTTTTTCAGTGTTTTTTGACAGTAATATTTGAATTTAAAAGAAAATGGAAATGTTTATAATTTATTTTAATTCATTTTAAAACAGAATCCTATTTTTTTAAGATATACAAAAAAATCACCAGTCCTAGGCAATTGAAAAGTTAATGAAAAGTTTAAAAGACTTTATTAATATCATCATAAACAAACACCACTCATGCACTGCCCTTGTGACAATATTCAGGTGTGTCTGGAGTTCATTTAAACACTCGGTGTCACATGACTCAATTAAATAACAGAACAGGAGGTTATATAGCCTTCACAATAACGCCAATTATCAATACAGGAATGAGAGATCTATATATTATTCAACATATTTCTCAGAAGTAAAACATAAAATGCATATAAAAAGAAAAAATAACATAAACTTTCAACAATAATCTAAATTAAAAAAATGTGAATACGTTAATTAAGAAAATGTTAGAAAAAGGAGAAAAGTCTATACTATAATTTAAACCTGGAAACCTGAATGCTTTTGATGTATGAATTAGTGCTGGGCAAAATTGAATTGTGATTAATTGCATCTATAATAAAATTGTGTTTTGACTTGATTTCAAAATATGTAATTTGTACATTTATTATTTAAATTATACAAATTATATATTAGTTCAAATAACTATGTAACAAAATGGTTTGTATAGTTTGGTTTCTATGTATGTGTGTGCATCACATACAATTGTGACTTGCATTATAGGATCCTGATCTCTGCTCTGTCGACTTTTGATATTAAAAATTCAACTCTTTGTCTAAGTGACTTTCATGGACATTTTAGTAGTTTGAGACAAGATTTAGTTCAGGAAATAATATACAGTATAAAGAATCAGGTTTTTAAAAGAACTGTAATGTACTGAAATGTACTGGCAGGTTTTAGAGGGTTTTTGTAGCATAATATACAACACCAACCCAGACAATATAGCACTTTAAACTATTAAAAACATTCAGAAAAGTCACTTTTTCAAGGTTAAAAGTTGTTGAAAGAAGTCTCATAATGCAATTCAAAAGCAAAACAAACTTATATTTTGGATGTGATGTAATCATAAATTAAGCTTTGCCAAGCACTAGTAGAAATCCAAAAAGTATTTTTGGATTTTACATTTTTAACCCATATTCTCTCCTCTATGATGTATGACAACTATTTTCAGTGTACTGGAATTGCTATGATCTTTATCCCTATCATGTAAATCCATCGCATATTATGAATTACATGTACATATCACATTTTAGACTGTTAGGTTAGGGTAAGGGTTAGTGTAAGTTGACATGTACTTGCTAAGTTTTTATAGCCAGTTAAATGGCTGTTTAGTTGCAGTTTCGGCAGATATTAAGCAGACAGTCTACTGATACTCAAATGGACCAACTTTCTTTTAAATTGGTACTTGTAAAGATTTAAGTAAATAGTTCACATTTCATGAATTTATATTTTCCCAAATGTTTTTTTTTTATATATATTTTATTTAAAGTAAAGATTTTACTTAACAATTTAATGAGTAACGATCTAATTATAAATGACTAAAAAGTGCTGAAAGTTCATTCATTGGGCAAAAGGTGTGTAATCATTGTGGTATTTGGGTTAGACGTTTGACATGTAAACAGTGGAAGTATTTAGAGAGATAAAGGATTTAGTATTGAATAATATCATTTTAATTTTTAACATATTTGTTTATATATAATGATTCTTTATTATGGTTTTAAGTAAATGTATTAAGTTAAATTACTATTCAATACTTATTTTCTAAAAATCCTATTCTAAATGTGTGACCCAAACAGTGAATTAATTATATATGTGGTTTAATCGGAATGTTTTCTCATGTAGAACTGGTGGAGGAGCTGTCAGTCTTTACAGAGGGACAGCCAGCTTGAGTATGACATGCGTGTCCAGGAGGGGGCAGTGGTCTGTATCCAGTCAGCCTGGAGGGGCTTTAGAGAGAGGCGTAGACTCCTGCTATGGAGAGAGGCATCTGTGCTCATCCAGAGAACCTGGAGGCTATATCGGCAGAGACGGGCAGCCCTCCAGATCCAGACTGCATGGAGAAGACATAGAGCCAGAGAGCTCTTCCTCCGCCAGCGGGATGCCACCATCCGCCTGCAGGCTGTGGGTAGAGGCTATCTGGCAAGACAGAGGTACAGTACACAGTTATCTTTTTTCTACAGATACCTGCTCTGGTCACACTAATTGCTTAATAATACAACTCTCAAATGCACACCAGTCAACAATCTGATACAGAGTATTTACTGGTGGTCTGCCAAGCAAATATGTGGTTTGTTCAAGGCTGAAAGTGCCTAAGTATTCCGCACAAAGTTTAGTAAAGTTGCTAGTTTGGTAACTGTTTACTGGTACAAATATTTAATTGTTTTACATAGTGGCAGAACAAGCTATATTCTGGCAAGTGAATGTGTAGTACAACTTACAGCATAGCACACTCACTCCCATAAAGCAGTACTTTGCAAACAGAATAATTGATATTTGATTGCATTTCAACTTCAAACTCACCAGAGAGCAGCGATATACTGTTCAAGTTAGTTTAGACATGTTTTCTGTTTGTATATTATCATTATTATTATTATTATTATTATTAGGAGTAGTAGTTGTAGTAGTCGTGGTAGTGGTTCTAGTGGTATATGATGAAAAGTGCTATGTAAATACATAGATTTTTTTCCCACTTTGTACCTTGTCTTACCATTTTTTTTAATTTTCTTATAATATTCAGATTTAGAGAGCTTCAAAAGCAGAGATTAAAAACAACTAATCTGCCGAATGGAAAGGCTAGTTTGTTAACAGAAGAGGACAAGCTTGAAGACATGGGTTTGGATGCGAGCATGTTGGAAGACTCCTTTGAGGAGCAGGACAGGAGCAAACAGGCTCTCAGTAGTGCAGTAGAGGCATCTGGAGCAGGTGTTTTGGAAGAGATGGAGGTAGAGATGATGGAGGGCATGGCACCAGCACAACCATCCCCTGAAGTGACAATCCGAGAGAGGCCGCGGACTCTAGAGGATCCCAACCAGAGGACTCGAGCCAAGCGGGAGAGCCGGCGGATGCGAGAGCTGGAGCAGGCCAAATTTAGCTTGGAACTTCTTAAGGTGCGTTCCACTGGAGGAACGTCTCCCTCGGAAGAAAGGCGCTGGTCAATGGAGCTGGTCAGCGAGATCGCTCACACTCCTCAGGGTACTCCAGACAGCCAGAGCTCTAAAGGCAGCTTTGAGCTACTCAATATAGATGACTATTTCAAAGACAAGGCACCTTGTGCTGAACCAGAGGACCTTGGTTCTCCTTCTTCTGTGCCTGACCAGCACAATGTGTTGCCCTCTGACACTTCCACACCTGATATCTTGTCCAAACCAGATGACCAATCTAAACCTCCCAGAATGCAATACTCACTTCCAACTTTCTACACACCTCCATCCGAAAGTAGCTCTCTAGTCATAAAGTCTACCACCAATTCAGTCACCCCGTGCCCTGATGGCCTTAGCAAGCCTTCGAAAGACAAGAAGGAGTCCACTCGGAGACCCATGGTTGTGGTTATTAGTATGCAGAAGGAAACTCTTTTAAATGAAGCAGATGTAAAGCCTCTAGAGGTCAAAGACAGCGCTGCCCAGACCAGCGAGCCACCCAGCCCAGCACAACCTAGCACTGACAGCAGTTACGTCCTGGAGAAGCTAGAGAAACTCAACGAGGAGAAGGAAGAGAGGCAGAAGCATCAACGGCAACAAAATGAAAAAGAGATGATGGAGCAGATCCGTCAACAGACGCACATCCTAGAAGAACAACGTAGGAATTTAGCCCAAAACGAGAGGGAGAAGTTAGAAAAGCAGAGAGCCGAGACTCTGCGAAGGATCGAGCAAAGTAGACAGGAGAGTTCTGGAGGAAGGACAGACAGACCTGCTCCCATTGCCCAGCCAGAGCCTGACCTCACCTCCCAGAGACCAGCTCCAGAAAAGGACGGTGCTCCTCTGATTCTCAGAGACCGACCAAAGGACGCACACAATTTAGCAGAAGGGTGGGCACCCAAGTTGACTTTGGAATTCAGAGGGGATGAAGCCAGAAGGAGAATAAATAAGAAACCGTCCAATCAGAATGTCAACATCAGCATGTCTGAAAGGCCAGGAAACATCTTCTTTTCTCCAAAGACTAAGATTGCCTACTCAAAGTAAGTGATAAGCTTCATGCGACATGACAACCTCATCACACTAGTTTTCAAACTAGTTCATTGCAATACCCTTATTTCATACCTTTATACATTAATATTCCCAATGACTGTGATTTTATTTCTTTTGTGTAATGAAATGGCAGTAAAATTTCGCAAGATAAAAAAAAGTCAAATTATTCTCAGTTGTATTGTGTTATTATAATATAGGTATATACAGTAATAGTATGGTGCTGTTTTTATTCTTGTGGTTAGGGTGTTCTTCAGCGCCATTTTATTTTGCTCATCAACTGGCAGTCACTGAAGTCAAATGCAGTCACCAGACTACCTGTAGCTAAGACTAATCAGCCTGGACAATATACATTTTGAGAACTTTGACTTTAAAGTTACTACTTAGAGTACTGAGTGTTACAAGTTCAATTTAAAGTTTGTAAAACTACTATTAAGCTATTGAAAGAGGGAGCATTTTACTGTCAAGCAAACAATAAGTACTGTACCTTAGCTTTTTTGGGTAAATTGTCCATTGTTGTTCTCAAAGTGGCTATTAAAGTCATGCAAAATAATATTCAAGCTAATACTATTTTAATATGATGTTATTATTTGAACATGATATATTATAATGATTATTAATCATGTTATTATTATTAATCATGTTATAATTAATGTTATTAATACATAACCACAATACAAATTATTTAAGTTCAGTTGTTAAGCTGGTGAAAGAAAGGGAAACGTTAAAATTTGGCTGGGCATCGATGGATATGCTCTTCAGTGTTTGGACTTTCAGCAGTAAAAATCAAACACACTGAACTAAACTAAACTGAACTTCAACTCAAACTCCACTGACACATTTTCAATTTAGTAGAACTTCAATGTTAAGCTGGTTTTACAACACCTACATTGTAAAAGTGCTCTAGAAATAAAGATGACTTGAATTGAATTAAAGTGGGAACCCTGTGGAGAGATGTTTGAAGCATTTCTTACACACAATTCACTTTCAAACCAAGCAGGGTGTTTGTATTATTCAACTTGTGTAATTGACTAATTTGATAGCAGCGACATGCAGGGCCGGAGTGGGACACCTTTTCAGCCCTGGAGTTTCAAGCCTCAGACCGGCCCACCTCAGTTCACGACTGACTATATTAAAATAAGGTCATTTCCAAATCAGTTTCTAATGACACTATCACGTTTTTTTTTTTGAGAAAACAGCTGCTTTAGAACTTCAAATTTTCAACAACCCTAACAGTATTATATGTCTTAACAATATAAATGAAAACAATAAGTTACTCTAACGAGGATCGAACCCGGGTCCGCAGCGTGTTTTTCTAACGTGCTAACCGCTGGACCACAATAGCTGCATTCAGAATAGAGACACAACTGAGTTTTATAATCATTAAAATAGATGAAAAGAGAAGAGTTGCGGTAAAATAATGCATAAAAAGGCTGTGGTCAAGTAAATAAATAAATTTGAAAAGTGTGACTGCTGAGAGCAACAGATTCTGCAGCTAGGGACACCGGCCCTCGCGGCCAAAAAACGGACCGGCCCACCGGGAATTCTCCTGGTCCTCTCGATTAGCCAATCCGGGCCTGGCGACATGTAAGAGAATCTCATATATCTTATGCCATCATGTGACACCAAAGAAAATCTTATTAATATTGGAATATCTCCACAAAACTTGCACAAAAAGGATACATGTAATATGGGATTAACGTCAAATGTAATATTAGGCTTCTTGAGGGTGCTAGCTTTAAATATGCATGAATATCAATTGTATTTCTGCACAAAAGCTAATTACAAGAGTCCGTGTTTGAATTTAAAAGCATGACATTTTTTTTTTTTTTAAATAACTAACCCTCAACCTTCTTGAACTTGTTTTAGGCTGAATAAGGACTTGGCCAATCAAGAAAAAACACCAGGAGCCCAGAATGAAGTGAGCCTTTTGGGTTATAAATCCACAAAGACTGAGGTGAGCGAAAGAGTAAAACTTTAGGCCATCATAGATCGTAAATAGCTTTTCATTCTTTTTCCTCATAAATAAATGTTTGAACTCTTTCTCCCTCATTATGAGGATGTGGAGGGGGTCACCTGAATCTTGGTTCACATGGGGAGCACTTCACTTTTTTTTTACTATCATTTGGTCAATTAGGTTGGCCGACCAGGTCATAAAAAAGCCCGCATGGCACGGACACGTTCAGACTTCCTCACCCGCAGCTCAAGCACCCAGGGAGAGGGGGAGTCAGAGGAGGAGGAGTACGATGAGACCCCTCTTTACGCTGGCACACCCCTCCCCAAGCAGGATTCAGAGGAGAGCGCAGTAGAGGCTTGTCACAGTGACTCCGAAATGGTAATTAGATGGTCTGTGTGAGCGGATGCAGACCCAGCAGCAAGATCTCTTTCTCTCTTCAGCTAACTCCTCCAAAAGAGCCTGATAGATCGCCTTACTGACCACCTGAAACGCTTCCACGCTTCCTGTGCAGCTGAAGGATCTAGGCTTTCAACCACAGATGCCGAAATACCTGTTGAAGCTATTCTTATCTATGATGGCAGACATAGACATACAAATAAAGTATTCACTGCAGAGAATCATTTACATTCTAATTAGAACTATCAATTAATTCAAGCAAAACAAATATTTAAAAAAATTCTCAGCTAGTTATAAATACTGTAATCTTTAAGTTACTCTCACTTAACAAAAATTCTATTCGTTTATTTAAAGGATTAAGTGTGATTAATTGTGCAATTTCTACCTCTTGAGGGCTTGTGTTCGCAACAAGTAATGATGTATATTGATGACGCCATTACTGAGTGTAGAATCATGGGAGTTGTTATCTTCATTACATTCTGCGATACTCCTGGGCTGCATCCTACTACTGCACTGTACTACTTAGCCGTTCTCTACAGTATGAATGTGAAAAGTATGAATGGAATTCGGGCGTACTACATCCGCCATTTTGTCATGGTCACATGACCTACCTGCATCAGTTGCATCTCTTCACTCCCATTCATGAATTCTCTCGCAGGGCATCATGGGATAGTGCAGCATGCGTGAAATACGCACCTCAGAATCTCGCCGGAAGTAGTAAGTCATCTGGGTACTTCTCGCATACTGATTTTCGAATTCTATGAATCCGGACATATTACTCGATTTTAGCGTACTATACAAGATGGAAGTATGCAGTTTCGGACGCAGCCCTGCAGAAATCATGTTCATGGTTGAGCCAGAGCACAGGTGTCAAACCAGAGCTCTGCACAGTTTAGCATCAACTCTAATTAAATACACCTGATCGAACTAATTGGGTTTGCCAGGCTTGTTTTAAACCTGCAGGTAAGTGTGCTGAAGCTGGGTTGGAGCTAAACTGTGCAGGGGTGCGGCCCTCGAGGAACTGAGTTTGACACCGCTGAGCTAGAGTATTCAAAATGTATTAGCAGAGTAAGGCTGAAAGCCATCAAAGCTAAATGAGAGCACTAAAGTAATTGGTTATAAAATACAAGCGTGACGGGGTACAAAAACGGTGAAGCTTTTATTATGCCACTCTTAACCACTTCCGGTCATTCCAGTCATGATCATGTGGAGAAAAAGCAGCACTATTTTATGTTTTTTTAATTAATTAATTTATTTATTTATTTTGTTGTTGCAAAACGTTTTCATCACATAACAGGGAACAATCAGCATATCAAGGCATGCTTAACATTAAAATAAATTAAATATATTAAACTGTTACAACCGCAACAAGGAGCAGTACAAAAGACCTACATCAAATGAAAAAAAAAAAAAAAACATTACCACAAAGATTCTGAAAATAAAATATAGAGAGCTTCAGTTATTTTATTTAGGTTTCTGAAGTATTTGAAGCTTTGAGCCACTCTCACTACAAAAACACCTAAAAGAGGTCCTGCAATTTTTTCATTTACAATAACGAGTATGATATTTACCCATTAGTAAAATAAAGTTCACAACATCAGAGAAAGCAAAATGTAAATCGCCTTTGTAAAATAATATATCTTCTAAATCATCTTTAGTGAAAGCCAAGTATCGATGTAGAACCAGAATTTAAAAGTAAATTCACAAGAAAAAGAATCCAAGTGATCAAGTGTTTCTGGAAGATTTGAACAGAAGCTAAGCTTTTCAACATCAAAGTTAAATCTTTTTTGAATAAACTCATTCACAGGAGATATCCTAAATAGAATTCTGTAATGAGTTTTCTTAACATTAGGTGCTACAAGAAGCACTTTTTAATCAAACTAAATACAGTTTAAGGTTCTCCTATAATGCTGGTCAGTGCTTAATAAATCTACAACAGAGTATCTTTGGCGTTTTCATGTTGATACATAAGTACTTTTAGTAAAAAAAAAACACTGTTCTAGTTGATTGTGGATTTTATTTATGATTTATTTTATTTTATTTTATTTTTTTTTTTACAAATTGTTACTTTTAAAAATTAAAAGAAAGTTACTTTTTGCTTTTTGCATTGGGCAGTATGGCAGCAAATCTTGGACTTTATCCTGACATCTGGTGGTGTGGATGTACTGTAGCTTCTTTTTATGTATTTACTAGCACAACTGCACAAGTCATTCATGAGAAGGTGTATTTGCAATCCAACACTAAAGTGCCCCTTAATTAAAAATGTAGCTGATAATATACAGTTTTCTCAGCTATTTTTTTGTAAAAAGGCTAATGACGTCATAAACGCTAGAAAATGGAAATACACACTAATATGTTGGCCGTTTATTTGTTTATCTATTTATTTATTCATTTATATTTATTATTTAGATATTTTATTATTAAATAATTTTTTTAATGATTCATTTATTTTTATTCATTTATTTATTGTTATAGTTATATTTTACTAATGGGTATATATATATATATATATATATTTTTTTTTTTTTTTTTTTAAATAAATAACTTTTTATTCATTTAGTTATTGTTAATTGTATTAATTTGCCCATTTTATTAGACTGCACTAAGCAGCATTATAACAGAACTCTAAAATTAATTTAGTTTGATAAAACAGTGCTGCATCTTTACCACATTATCATGACTAGATTAACCGGAAGTGTTCAGCTGTTGCATAATAAAAGCTTTGCTGCTTTTGTGTCGCATCACGCCCGTCTCATCATTTGGCTTTAATATTTTTCAGCTTTGCTCGACTTCATGCTACCATGATTTTAGTTTTAAATACTTTAGCTCATTCATGAACATGAATTTTCAGAAGTCCTGTATGATGTAATGAAGATAACTCCTATGATTTTAAAGTTAGTCACAGCGTCATCGGTACACATCATTGTTTGTTGTGACTACACACCCTCTAGAGGTGAGTATAATTTTCTTTAATCCTTTACAGTATAAATAAACTAATTTCTATTAGGGTATAAGTTACGATAAGGTTACAGTATTTATAACTAGTTGAGAAGAAAATGCTAGATTTGTTGTGTTTTAATTAATTGACAGCTCTAACTAAAATGCAGTGTCTCTCGGCGTCATTA